>NC_056728.1:494719538-494962038 GCF_019279795.1 Protopterus annectens | reverse complement strand
TGCCCATGCATCTTGGAGCCACTGGGCCAAGAGTGTCCCCTTCCTCCACTTTAGGTCAGCATAGTGGTGCTCTACCTGCTCACCAGTCTGGGGGATGCCAGTAGCACTGGTGAGATCATGTGCGAGATGCTCACAAGCCTCCATTTTGTACTGTGAGCCCTGGTACTGGCCCTGCAGCAGTCTCTCATCATGGTTTCTGACAAGGAAAAAGCACACTTCCTCTCCAACGTCAGACATGTTCCTGCAGTGATCAAACTAAATAGGTTATGGCTGTATTCCTGCCTGCATGGTTTAAATAAGGCCATATTCCCACCCTTTGCCATCATTGGACCATTTTGAAAATGTTGAGCACAGCTTAGCAACGTGCAAACCTGCTAAGCTGGGTTGAACAGTGCTTAAAGGGGTAATTGCTGAGCACTGCTTAACAGTGCACAAATCTGCTTATCTGAGCTACCTGCTGCTTAGCATTCATGTCTAAGCAATGCTTAAACCTGGTAAGCATAGCTGGGCATTGCTGACCATTGCTCACTTTTAATTAAAAAAAATATATTAGGATACTGGCTTCATTTAGTAGGTGTATATGATTTACTTTACATGACATCCCTCTATGTGCTTTCATTACATTAACAAGAGGTATGACTATACTGTATGGGACAGTTGTGTATACATGGGTGACTTCACATGTTACATGCACTCACACTTCCATTTTACACCAGCTACACTACCCTGGTTGATGAAAACCATTTACTACATACTTTAAGTTAAAATAATAATTTTAACACTGCTTTCCCATATGAAAATGACTTGCCTGTCTTGGTACTCAAACCATGAACACCTGCAGATAAAGCTGGGACTCTAACCACTACACTATCTCGGTTTAGGAATTTAAACTGTATATTTCTATTTATCTCCTGTTGGATGTTTAAGCAATGCTTAGCGGAGGGACATAACACACACACCCACTTAGCTACGCTTAAACATTCCTTAGCATGTAAAAAAAATGTATTATATTATTATTATATTATTGTGTTACATAGTGACTATTGTGGTTTTCTGACAAGTCATTGAGGACTGCAGTCAGGAAATAATGGCATACATTTGTCTGTCAGAAATGCATGCTAATGCATGACCTGTTTTCTATCATCTTTCTAAGTTTGTGAGGGCAATATTTCAGATGTGTCCCTTTTTAGGGCTTTATATCCACATTATTTGTGCCTTTGTACACATTTCCTGCTTTAACAGGTTGTGGGGTGTCGTACGATACTTTTACATTGCAGGAGGTGTGTCACAGACCTGTCACACACCCCCTACATTGCTTCCCTGCAGCCGTATGTATTTCAGTGTCCACAGACACTGAAATGATCATTTATTTAATTTCAGTGTCCACGGAGACTGAAATACTGGCATAATATTAGAGAAATTCTCTAATATTATGCCGGATCATGTTAGAAAGTGCCATACGGCACTTTCTGAGTGCAGGGGGCATATTTGTAGTCCATGCCCTACTTAAACACACCCCCTGCACTCGTTCACAGTTCGTGTCCGTTTAGCCTAAACAACAGCGCGCCATCATGAATATGCAAGGCGAGCAGCTGTGGCTACATGGACACAAACCACACTGTGCAGGAATAGCACTATTCCTGCATGGAGTTTATTGAATCCTAGGGATTATTTTTTCATCTACTAATGTGATTTCATTTACTTAATAAACTTAAAAATTGCCATCTTTACTCTTCGATAGACATACACTTGAATAATTATGTATGTAGATAGATATATATGTATAGATGCATACAAACACAAATATGCATGTGCACTGCAATACTGTAGACCAATAAAAAATTATCACTTCAGGCATCTGAAAAGGGAGGGAAATCGTAACTCTCGTCTGATTATTTCACACAGGGAAACAGCATTTTGTCATTTTTTCTGTATTAATTATTTATTATCAAATATAACATTGTCATGTTTAAGTCCTGTCTCTAGTTTCATAAGTGAATACTAGGCTAACTACCTTGAAGGGCCATTTTAAGCCTAGACAATAACATTAGATTAGAATCATACACTCTACCTTTTACCTGTGAGGTGAAAATCTCAACTATTATGCCAAACAAGAGAGTAAATTATCATGTAAGGGGACTCAAACCATGCATTAGATGTCCTTTACATCTAAGCTCACTGCATTTACACCTTGAACCACAGAGAAGGCTACAGCACAACAGATCTTAACTTAAATAAACTAGCCTCTGTGGTGACCTGCAGCACCTCATTTCTACTGCCTTGCTTAATTATTTGTTTTTGTTGCCCCACCTTTAAACAGCAAACAGCACCTCATCCTACTCTGTCCTTTCTGTCCATTCTCCAAAATCTCTTTCCCAATGTGTTTGCAATATAATAACCACTCCTGTGTACCAGATTCAGGGACCACTGCAGCATCAGTACCTTCAATCAGAATGAAGAATGTAGACAGAATTTGTTAAGGAAAATGCAGCTACACCCTGGTGTACTGACTGTACAGACCTTGGATTTAATTATAATTAGGTAGGGGGTAAGGGGGTATGAAGCTTTCATGACAACAAGATTACATTCTTTGCCTTCTTTTTGCTGTTTTATAGTTGACATTCTGCATCACTGCCAATAGTTCAGAACATTGCCCTGCAATTAAAGTCACTAATTCATGTAGATTTTTGTCATGGCTATTGTCATTGTACTTACAAACTCCTGTTTTTCTTCAAAATATTTTCTTTATTCTACTCTTATACGCACTGCTTTGGTCATTCTCTCTCTGCCTTACCACTTCTCTTTTTACTTTTTAAGTTCTCATCATTGGCATTTACCTCAATAATTATGAAAACTTAATAGAAAGTGGGCAGGATTTCTGCTAACACTTTCATTTTTCTGTCCCCTTGGCTAGTTATACGCACTTAACAATAAACCTATTGAAATGGCTACTTAAAGATAACATTTTAATTACAAATGTGATTTCATATTCATGTATCATTACTGCTGTATCCTAAAAATGTCATGTTATTTGGTCGTGCAGTTTTCTTTCAAGTTGTACTTCTGTTTCTCTCAGTCAAGCTAAGACGGATCTGAAAAAGTTTGTACATTGTGTAAACGAGAAGTGCTTAATTAAACAGTTGTTTTTCTCATTCTGTTGTTCATCAGGCACCTGATTTCTCTTTTAGTAGTTTTGTGTTTGGTTTGCTGAAGCTAAGACAGAAATAATATCTTTGGGGGTTTCTGCCAAAACCCTTAAACACAATGTAATGTAATGTTAACATCTGTATTTCAGCATTAAATGTAAGAATTGTGTATTGCTACATTAAATAAGTATGTATCAGTAGGCATGCTGAGGTGGTCATTTTCTCAGCTAGATAAAATGAAGTGAAGCCAGCACGTAATACAGTAGGAGAAAAGCTGTCACTAGCTCTATAAGACATTTATCTGATAATACTGGATAGGGAAGAGACAGGCAGACAATTATTACATATCACCCAAACTACACCCTCACATGATTTTATACATTTTCTTGAGGCATACCTAAGACAGGCTTGGTCTTTTTACCAAGATGGACTGCTCTCTCTCAAGAAAAGGAAGCAATGTAATAAAGTGTGGAAAAGTTCATAAGGTCATGCAAACAAACATTCACAGCACTACAGAGTTATTAGCTTCAATAGATTCATGTTTGCACTTCAGTCATCCAAATGTTTTCACGTTTATTTAGAGTTCTACATTAGACTAGAAATATGGGGAAGTATCTTCTTAAAGCTGAGAATCAAACCTACTAAGAAACAAGACTTTGATTTCCCAACTGAAGTTTTTCTCACAATGTTCTGAAATATATAATTTTACTTTATCTTAAACCCTGCTCTATTGTATGTTTCACTGTTTACTATGCTGTGACTCGATAGTTGAGTCCTCTCAACCAACTTCTAAATACAAAAAACTAAATACCCAACACCGTCTTGTTCTGGCAGCTGCTGCTGACCACTGCAAAACCATATATGCTACTTGTTCCTCTGCATTATGACAAAGGTATGCTGTACAGAGTGGAATTTTACACCGACAGTATCAAGGCTCTGTCCATCTCTTTCAAATTCTTGAGGTGCTTTGAGCCTACAGGTCCTAAGAAAAAGGGTCTCATAAAGGAAGTATCCAAGAAGATTGCCTAGGTGTCCTTGGTGAACCAGATCAAACACAGCTGGGAATGCCAACATATAGTAGTATTAGGTCCTGCTGCTCTAGCAGCTTTTTCTGCCACACTGTAACAGTTGTGCCCATATTTTGTCCTTTACTGGACCATCCTGCAATTCCTCTGTCATAGTTGTATTTATTAATATACAATTAATTGTACAAGCTTACCTATTTATAGGTCTATCAGATCCAAGAAAAACTTTGACCCAACTAAATTTCAACTTGAACTCAAATCATGTAATTGGACAAAACTAAAGTTCCTTCCCCTTGATGAGGCAGTGTCATCATTTAACAATTCATTCTTTACTATACTTGACTTGCATGGCCCTAAATGCTCAATAAGAATTAAAACTCAACTAGCACCCTGGCTAACAACAGACACCAAAACCAAAATAACAACTAGAGACAAAGCGTGGGATAAATGGCACACTACCAAACTACCCCTAGATCATATCAAATTCCAACAACTTAGAAATGAGACTAAAAAAGCCATCATACTAGATAAGAAAAATTACTTCTACAATCTGCAACATAAACATCAGAATAACCCTCAAAAGTACTGGGCAGGCATAAATAAACTTCTCCAACCAGGCAAATCCACTACTCCGACCCCAGGAACATTATCTGACAAAAGCCAAGAAGATATAGCCAATTCATTCAATACTTTCTTCACAGAAACCATCCAGTCATTAGCTAACCAACTTTCTCCTCCCCACACTTCTATAAACACTATACCCGACTCACCACTCTCTTTTAACTTCCAGCCAGTGTCCACATCCTTTATCAGATCCCTTTTGAAAAACTGAAGCCAACCACCCTTTCAGCCGATCTTCTGCTATCTCAATCCTAATTAACAGAACCATAACCGAGGCCTCAATCCCCTCAATTTGGAAAATATCCTATGTTATTCCACTCCACAAAGGAGGTTCATCCACAGAACTATCCAACTATAGACCTATAGCCATACTATCACCACTTGCCAAAATTATGGAAAAGTGCATGCACAACCAACTAATGCTCTATCTAACCCAAAATAAACTACTCACAGACTCTCAACATGGATTCAGACCCCATCATAGTACAACCACTGTCCTCCAACCATCTCCTGATCTTAAATCCAAACAAAACAAGTTACTTCTCTTTCTACCCACCCATAGATCTCTCCTGAAAACTTCACTATAAAATCCAATAATGGGACCATCATCTCCCCAGACACCTATACAAAAAGCTTAGAGTAAAAACATGACAATAAACTCAGATTTGATATACATATCAACCAAGCCATTAAGTCAGTCAACAAGAAACTTGGGACCCTACTATATGCCTCTCCTGTCCTCACTCACCTTAACAAATCTGATCTGGCCAAGCTCTCATCCTGCTATAATCACACTGTACTAACCTGAAAAAGCTTGGATGGATAGAATTCCACACCTTCTTCACCAGTCCCAACTCATAGAGGCCTTCAAAATCCTTAAACAACCTGAGAATACCCCAGCACTAAAACTTAATGACTCCCTACTCCAATCTCAACAAACAGACTCCTTGTCCAAACAACTAAATCTCTCAACCTAGGTGGTGCCAACACCACTGGTAAAATATGGAACTCTCTCCCACATAACATCAAAATAGTCTAAAACACCACTTCAAGTCACACTGGCTATGTCCTTGCTCAAACCCAGACTAGCTCTGTGCCATTAACTAAAACATAAACAACTAGCTAAGATGATAAGTACTTTGTATACTGTGATAAAGAAATATGTATCCTGTCTAACTCTATGTCATTATACATATGTTATTAATGTTACATTTGTAGTAATCTCAGAAATAGTAATGGCAGTCTTGTACTTGTATGTAAATAGCCTATGTTTTTATTAAGTTCTTTCAGCTCATTTACTGTACCTAATTATCAATGTAACTCTGTTGGAGCTTTTCTCCCAAGGACATGTATCCAGTCGGACCATCCCGGTTAACAAATGTAAAATAAAATAAATAAATAAAAATAATTAGTTGTGCTCTTTTGAGAAAATTAAATCACATCAGTCTACCAAAGGATTTTTCTGTGAGTACTTTTTTTTAAAAGGGGCAACCCCATGCACTGCACCTCTCATGTAAGTTAGCACCTCACCACCCTATGTATCAACTCCATAGTCACACAACTGTAGACTAAAGAGCAAACTCTGTTGGTGCTGAAAGTGGCTTTCAGATCATTTATTTCACAGTATCAGCACTTGCAAAAAATGCTTAAACTGACAGGCTCCCCCCACCCAAAATAAAGGAACATGTGGGTCAAGTAGTCCAATACCTGTAAAGATAAAGTGATGAGAATGAAATCACTGTTGCCAAACATGTTCATAACTGTAGACTTCTTGACTAAAGGATGGACAGCTAGGATCCAGGCACCAGGATCCCGAAAGAGGGTCACTGCAGGCAAAATAATGTCTGGTTTGGGAGGGTCTGCCTAACCTTGCACTCCTGTAAAGGAGGGGGGATCAAATCCATTTTCTTAGAGGCAGGGGTCATTGTGTTTGTCTTCTCCCATGCTACTTTTGTGTTCATTTGCCAACCTTGAGCATTTCTTCTGATGAAGGGATAACCCAGGATTTTTTTCTTTTTCTTTTTGGTCACCCCTGCTGCCTGCCGGACATAAGCCATCATGTGACCAATTAGCTCATGTGTTCCCTATTGCAGGATGAGGTCTGACCAGCCCATTTCTTCCCTCACAAGATGAGAGCTGGCCATGATAGTCCATACAATAAAATCCAAGAGGTGCATGATAACCTCTCCCTTTATTCCCCTGATATTGTACCGTATTTCTCCATAAATAAGACCTAACCAGAGAATAAGGCCTAGCATAGTTTTCCAGGGTGGTCATGATATAAGCACTACCCCAAAAATAAGCCCCAGTTAAGATCATCAACAATTCAGACCATTCGGACACTTCTTCTCTTTGCAGAAAGTCATAAGATTCTTCCCCTGGGAGTCCCCCACGATTCTTACTGTAACCCTAATCCTCACTCACACTTGACGGTTGTGATCCTTGGCCCATAAACACTGGCAAGTGTACTTTGATTGGTCAAAGTACAGACAATGCACATAAAACATGATAATGAACAGCTGCGGTTGTGTCTTCTTAACCTTCGCTATTTTGTGTTGCCACACCTGTCTCATAAGTCTTCATTTAACCCCCCCACCCTAGACAAGATGAGTGCAAAAAGAAAAAGCTATTCCGTTGAGTACAAGAAAGGAATTGTGGAGGACAGCTGGGAAAGAATCTGATGACTTTCTGCAAATAGAAGAAGTTGGATCTCCGAATGGTCCAAAAATGCCATGCAGCATATGATAACCTCAGTCAACAGGCCAATAAGGAAATGTTAAGAAGTGCAAGTGTGGATCAGGTAGGCAACTATTATTTCCTGAGCTGGAAGACATCAACTGTGAATGGATTGCTAACAGGAGAGCAAAGGCTTTGGTTGTGCGCAAGGCTGATATTTAAGCATTTGCCCTTGCAATAGCACCACAGTTAGAAATATCCCCAGAAGAATTCAAAGCATCACAACATTGGCAGGATGGCTTCCTTCAGCGATATGAACTGTCTCTAAGAAGATTAACAACACTGTTCAAGCTGGAAGATATTGAAGTTATTAAACATGCACTTGCATTGAAGTCCTTTGATGATGGCATTGACTATTTTAAATACCAACTCTCCAACATGATTGCTATGTATGAAGCTGCAGTGTTTATAGGCCAAGGATCTCAAACAACAATTGATCAGAGGGGTGCCTCGTCAATCTACATTCTCTCCACTGGTTATGAAAGTGCATGTGTTACCTGTAATTTGGCAATTCATCTAGATGGAAAGAAAACCCCACCTGTAATCATAAGTAAGGGCAAGAAAGATAAAACTGAACATGTTTCAGGCATTTACATTCTTGAAACCGAAAAAGCCTGGTGCACATAAGCAGTTATAAGGAAGTGGGTCGATGTAATGCTGCCACTTGTTTTGTGAGGTGGCAAAAGAGGTCTGCTAGTCTGGGATTCAGCCAGCACTCACCGCGCTAAAGACATGAAGAAATTCCTTGCAAGGAGAAGAATAGATCAAATAATGATTCCCACAGGAATGACTGCCTATCTCCAGACTCTTGATATTGCAATAAACAAGCCATTCAAGGACCATTTGCACATGAAACTCGATGACTGCATTGAAAATAGAATGGAGAGAAATCAGCATGGAAACTTTGTGAAGCCTAGCCTACAAGAGGTTGTGACTTGGGTGAAAAATTCATGGGATAAAATCATTGAGAGCTGTGTTGCCAATGCACTTACGAGCAGGCTACTTTGACAAGCAGTGCTCATGTAAGGAGAGCTCTGTTGCTAGGCATAACAGATTGGGGCCAATGGTTCTACAGGAAATGGAGTCACAAGAAATTCAGGCCAGAATTTGGGGGTTGGAGACTTATGACAATGTTCCAGAAGAAGATGACATGACTGTATTTGAATAACTTTTCTGTTATTGGGGCATCAGAATGGATTGCTTCTGCTTTCAGCTGCCAGCAAGCTCTTGTCAGTTTGTTTTACTTTATTGTGTTAAGGTAACGTTTCATTATCATGGGGTAATTACAAAGTAAGGCCACTAGTTCCCAGACTTAATTTTTATAACTTTCCATCACAACTCAAAAAGTGGCAGCTATTCACCTGTTTTTTCCCCACCTCCAATACACATATATTGAGATTTTTCTGCACTTTCTGTTAAGCATGAAATATTGCACTGTGAAAGCCAAGGTGTAGATATACTGAAGTTGAAATGTTTGTTGCACTGTTTATGTAGAATTCTCACACAACTGTTAATGCATTACCTAGAACTGTTGCCCAATAACAGAAAAGTACCAAATAAATGTCAATTTGTGTACATGAATAAATGTCGATTTGTGTACATGAATAAATGTCAATTTGTGTACATGAATAAATGTCGATTTTTGTACATGAATAAATGAATAAATGTAGATTGTTGTACGGTGGGGTAAATAAGGCATCCCCTCATAATAAGCCATAATGCGTATATCGGCGGGGGAAAAAGTATAAGACCCCATCATATTTTCGGGGAAATATAGTACTTCTCACCGAAACCTGGCTAAAACCTACCACCACCAACAATTAAATACTACCACCAGGATATGATATCATATGTATGGATAGAATAAGTAAAAGAGGAGGAGGTGTTGCCCTAGTCTTTAAAAGCCACCTCTCTATAGAAACATTAGATGAAAAAAAAACTCTGAACCTTAATAATGCTGAAATAGTATTTGCCAAAGTAAACATTAACCTCAAGAAACATATATACATAATAGATATCTTTATGCCACCAGGGGATAATATCCAAATGCTAGAAAATGTATTACATTGGAGCAGTAAAACATTACCTCAGGAAACAATCATTATGAGTGACTTCAATGTAGACTGGTTAGACTGCAACTCCCAAACCCCAAAAATTGCATCTATCTACACGGCTTCACTCAACTCATCCAGTCACCCACTAGGTTCAATAAGCCATCCAACAAACACTCCACGTTAGACTGAATATTAACAAATAGGCCATCCCTCTATTCCTTCTTTGGCTGTCTACCAGATAGTCTCAGTGATCACTTCCCAACCTATTTAATCAGGAAATGAACTAACCTGTCTAAACAAACCACATTTAAGCAAATAAGAAACAAAAACACCTAGACCCCAACAACCTTATAGAGATACTCAGACATTGTAACTGGACACCACTGAAACTGCTATGCCTACAGGAAGCTGGTGACTACTTCAGCTCCACCTTCATATCCATGCTAAACTCTCAGGCCCCCAGCAGATATATACATGTTAAATCTAACTATGGCCCATGGTTAACAAAAGAAACACCATCACTACTTAAATCTAGGGACAAGACTTGGCCAACTTGGAATGCACTCTACAAACCTACAGAGGACTTAGAAATAAAGCAAAGAGACAAATTAAACAAGACAAAATAAATTACTACTCTAAAATCCAATCAAAGCATTGTAATAATCCACAAAAATTCTGGTCAGCAATAAACAATATACCTCTATCAGGCAAAATCAATACACCCCCCACCACCACCACCAGCACTACTAACAACTCTGACAATATCGCTACTCAGTTTAATAAATACTTCACTGAAACCATCTTAGCACTGTCCAACAATCAAACCCCTTAACCTATTAAAACTACCACTGCCTCTTCCGATATTCAGCCAACCTTCTCCCTGCAACCTGTAGCCACTGACACAATCAAAAAACTGCTGAAAAAGCTAAAACCCACTACATTAGTTGCAGACAACTTACCTGCTGAGTTCCTCAAACTAACAGCAGATAGAATAGCTTATCCTATATCAGTTCTTATCAATAGATCCTTAGCAGAACAACAAGTCCCTCCCATTTGTAAAACCTGTCATGTTATACCTTACCAATAGATCCATAGCAGAACAAGTCCCTCCCATTTGGAAAACCTCTCACATTAAACCTGTACATAAAGGTGGCCCTTCAACAGAGCTCTCTAACTACCGCCCAATCGTAATATTATCACCACTGTCTAAAATACTAGAAAGGGTCGTTCACATGCAAGTTACTGATTATCTGCATACTAACAAACTTCTAACAAACACTCAGCATGGCTTTCAACCATTTCATAGCACATCAACCGCTCTAATGTCATTTACCAATACTGTCAACTATCACAGGAACAACAGTTATTATGTATCCTATATCCCCCTTGACCTATCAAAAGCCCTTAATATGGTTTCTCATGTTAAACTTCTAAACTTCCTCTCAGAACCAAACTTTTGTAATTCTACCCTTGCTCAGTTCCAAGATTACCTTACTGGATGCCAGCAAGCAGTTTCTTGACAACAGATTTTATCACCCCTATTGCTAGTGACCCTAGGAGTCCCTCAAGGTGCTATCTTAGGCCCACTACTATTTTCAATATTCACAAATAACCTCCAGTTTTCAACCCCACTAGCCTCTTTCATCCAATATGCAGACAACTCAACAGTGACATGTGCTGCTCCCCCACTTCATGAACTTCAAAATCTAACACAAGAATCCTTTCTAGCAGTTGAGTCCTGGCTCACAAATCCTCAACTAATATTAAACCCCAAAAAAACAAACTTATGATCTTCCATCCCACCAAATCAGCCTCACTCACTAACACTTCCAACATTGCATCACTAGGTAACACCATCATATCCTCATCACTTCAAACCATTCATTTAGGGGTAAAAACTGCAAACTAAAATTTGATATTCACATTTCCCAAACTATAAAGAAATTACATAAAAAAACCTGGAACATTGTATAGGAACAAATACTACTTCACTAAAAATACTAAGACTACCATTGGCCAGCTCACTTAATCGCCACACTACTGTATGCAGCTCCCATTCTCACAAATCTAAAAAAATCTGAGCTAGCAAAACTTGAATCCTGTTATGACAAAATTACCAGATATGCTACAAACTTATCTGCTAAAACTCACCATTGTATAGCACTCAAGCAACTCAACTGGCTAGAGCTCCCCCAACTCCTACACTACATCCAATTAACTATGGCCCATTAAATCCTCTTTGAACCTGAGAAAACACTTGCCCTACAAACATTACTTCAACTATATGCCACTAACAGAACCTTACACTCCATAGCAGTTGGAGAGACCACAGAGGTTCCTGACCAGGAAAATCCAGGGTCTCAAACACCTATCCTATACAGATAGGCTAAAAGGCCTGTCCCTCTACTCAGTCTCATACAGACTGCTCAGAGGTGATCTGTGTCTGGCATACAAGGCCATCTCAGACCCAGCCTTGATGTAGTTGCTGCATATCCGTAAGTCAAGCTCCACTCGCGCAACCCACACACAAGGCCTCAAACTGGTCTGTGACATTAATAGAGCTTGTCGGCAGGATAGATTTGTGTCCCAAAGACTCCCCCATCTGTGGAATAGACTCACTCTCCATATCAAGCAGTGTACCTCTCTAGCCCTGTTTAACAGGAACCTGGATGACTGGATGGGAAACAGAAAATACACCCCTGGGATCCCACCTATGTCCCTGCTGGACAGGGGAAACAGGTGCTGACTTTGAGGGAACATGGGTAAAATTCTTGGCTAGGCTTATAAGGGCCTCCAGGCCAATAGCCTAGTATCATCCTATGAACCTATGAACCTAAACACCACATAAAAATCAATGCATCCAAAAATCAAGCAGGAGATTCCCTCTTCTCAAATTATTTAGGAAAAATCTGAAATGAACTACCAGAAAACATTACAACCATTACATTACTAGCCCAGTTTAAAACAACACTAAAAAAATACTTATTCAACAAATGGCTGCATCCTTGCTCTACTCTTGACTAACATCTCTCTCTGACCATGCTACTACCTTGTTTCACCTACAGCCTACAACAACTGCCTCTGTATATTCTATAGGAAATTCTAACTACATCACCTCCCCCTGTCTTTTCTAATTACACATGCCTCAATGCATACTAACATTTCTCAGGAAGGTGAGGAAATATTTTGACTTCTCATTGCAATCTACTTGAAACATATTAGAAACTGTGGAATGTCAACTGGTTTCTCTATCTATTTACACAAGAATATATAATGTTGTAATGTCCTTTATATATATCTGTTTAATATTGTGATTCCACATCAATTGTTTAAACTTATCATGTATTATCTAACTTAGACTAAACTAGTATTTTACTTGTTGTACTATGTATACTACTGAACTAGTTATTTCTGTATGTTCAATGTGGAGCTTTTCTCCCTGGGCCTCTGCTGAAAAACGACGTGCCCAGTTGGACTTTCCCAGTAAAGAAATATAAAATAAATACATAAAATAATCAAGAAGTAAATCAGAAGATTGTATCTGTATGAGTGCAACTCCTTGATCTCTAGGAGAACCAGCAGGGGTGTCAGCAGTAATGGGCTCTGTATATGCGTACCATACGCCAGGCCACAGCTACAGATTTTGCTGATGCCCCTACTTCTTTCAAATATGTCAGCAACCATTAGTCATCACCTTATGTACTGCAATGACACCCTGGTTCTTTTAAGGTGTCAGTTCAAGCAGTAAGACTAACTATCTCACCCCCCCCCCCCCAAGGTTGAGTGAGACGGCAATAGCTGCTAAATAAAATTTTCCTCTGTCTGGCCCCATCAGCACAATTGTCACTAACTGAATTTGAGTCATCTGGGTCATATTCAAGTCTTTATTTCTCAATGCAGTGGAGCCGGGCACCATCAAGGAGAACTGGGAGATAAAAATGACATGCTTGTTGGAGTCTATGATGGTGAAAAGAGAGGGGGGTCAGAGAGCTGTCCAGCCAACCACATCAGCTGTATCATTTGGAGCCATCCTATGATTTTTCTGTTTTTGTGAAGAAAGGTGGAGCTGGCCCCTATTCATCATCTAAGTCCTTCATGGGGGGGGGGTCCAAAATGGACTCCTGATGCTTTGTTTTTGGCTAAGGATTTACTGGCCTTTTGTATTGGCTGTGCCTGAGGTTTCCCAAGTTCTGTTGGTTAGGGGGATAATAGACAATTATGGGCGGGATCCTGGGATGGACAATAAGGTGGACTGGCTACAATCAGAGGTCTTTGAGTGACATGAATGCTTTGTAAAAATGCAGTTGTGGAGGTTGAGAGCCATTCTAGAAATACAATATAGGGAAAGTTGAATGAAAGTGTACCATTAGTACATGGATACCCATATTCCCGAAGCCAGGAATGCTGACACTGGTTTGAGTACTGAATAACTGGATGCTGAGGCCATCCATATCAGGAACACCAGCATCAGGAAAATATGCAGAAGAACAGAATAAACGAGCACTGATGCTGGACACTACAACTTCAGAAAAGCTGACACTGGAGGTGTAGATGCTGGGGGGGGGGGTGCATCAATTTAGACAGTGTCAAAGTCAGCAGAGAGGAAACTGGTAATGAGCAGAAGGTATCATCCTGACGAAAATTAAATAAAGCCATGGCAAGTGAACTACACTTAGTCTAACAAAGCAATAACCCAATAACCATTCACAATAGCTTGACTACTTAAAAGACAGCTATGACCTAAACATAACATTTCCATTTCCCAAGGGGACTTTTCTACCTTACAAAATGATCCCTAAACAGCTACCTTATTTCCCTTCTATCTAGAACCATAAAACTATTGAGTCTTTGGGAATGCACATCTCTTTTACTCTGTGATGATAAAGTAAAGAAACCTGACACCAATAAAGGAAAACAACTGGCTGGGCTAACTGATTCCTAATGATTTAGAGCTCTAACTTAAGTGTTATTTTGCATCCAAAGTGGAAACTGCTTATTTAAACTTATTTAGAACATGAAAACATTAAACCTAGTGAGTGTTAGTGGATGAAAGTACCCAATACGTTGTCAAGAGACTTTCAAAGTAAGCAGCAATTTGTACTACTGTTACCCTAAGTAAATTCAGAATCCTACATGAGACAGTAGGGTATGGCAATCTCATCTTCTCAGGCTTCTGAGTGTATTAAGGGAATGAGAAAGCCCAACCACAAAAACATCATGTCACTATGCCCACCGATATGAGGGCATTTTGGTTTAGAGTGGAACAAATTAAAAAATAGTGGCAATCATTGGTAGTGACCAAATGGACATCATGCAAGCAGTACAGTTCCTACAAAAAGAGTAGGACTCACCTAAGATGGCTGCCCTTCCCCACAAATGGTATGAACCTAGTAGATGGTTGTATCAGATGGGGGTTACAGGCTCCCCCACAACACACATGGTAGACATAACAAAATCCTTTGGGAAATAGGGGAGCCATTCAGAAAGATAAAGTACACAAACAAGTTATTCCTGATTGCTGCATGTAGCTAATGCTGAATTAGTAATTTGTAGAGCACTGCACAAAACAGAACACCGAGATAAGATACAAATATACATTTTAGTTTCTGCCTACAGTAGTTTCAAGCTGAATTAGCAGCATATACAATGTGTGTTTGTGAGAATGTTTAACACTAGCTTGTTAATACTTTATTTCTATGCATAAATGCACAGTAACTATATAAGTGATTCAGTCCCAAAAATATGTAGTTTTCCTGATGTATCATGGTAATATTCTACTGACTGCAATAAACTTTATAGAATGTTGTATTTCTTTCACTTGCTTTATTGTTTTAAAAGGGAAAATTTCATTTTGGAGTTGTCAGCTGATATAAAAATCCTCATTCAATGTCCTTCTGTAAACTAATGCTGAGTTTTAATTCATACCATACAGAAAATCAGTGGCCAATGAATGCATGCCAGGGCATGTTAAAAATTGTTAATTTACATAGTACATGGACAGTGCTGATTATGCTCTGACGTTGGGGAAAATAACCTTCTTCTTTATAACTAAGTCTCACACAGCAGCACATATGCACAGAACAGAGTCAGATGTTTTTTGGCAGCTTTGAAAACTATAATACGTTTGCACTACCCACCCACACACACACACACACACACACACACACACACACACATACACAGAAAAAATGTAGCAGATTGAAATAAGTAACATGTTTTAAAGCTGTTGAATAACCAGAGAGGCATGCTCACTTCTGGCCTCTCCCTATGTAGCACTGCTAAGCTTGTTATAGAAAACGTTGTGCTTCTAAGTGTTATGTTTTTTTGTTTTTTTTCTCACTGTAACTAGTAGTACATCATGGCTGCTAAAATACCATGTACTTCAAAGAATTATTTGGGGGTTTCTTCAATGATAACTAAGCTGTTGTATATTCTTGAAATAGGCATCAAGAAATTCACCTCAAGAGTGGCCTTCAGAGCCATTTCTCAAACATATAACATAGAGGATTATGAACAGTTCGCCAATGCAAACCCCATTATTATGAGTTTGAACCCCATTATTATGAGTTCGAGACATGGATGCCAAGGAATTCACCCCAAGAGCAAAGATCCATTCTCATGGTACAAAGTCTATTTTGAGGCTATTGTTAAAAAGTGACTCAAGTCATCCTGATAGGTCATGTTTCAAGCTATTTAGGAAGATATTGTTGAGGCCCATTGAGGCTGCATTTTTGGCCTTAACGAGTGCTGCCAAGACATGCTCCCTGTTAATAGTTGTGAGGGTTATGCATTAGTAGGCATTTCATGGGGTAGATGCAGAGAACAGTGAGGGGTAAAGTTAGAGCTGAATTTGTCAGCCAGCAAATTCCCTGTGTTGCTCTGCTCGGTGAAGGTGTACCATTGACCACCAGTTCGGCACACTGATGTGTGCTGGCTTTGTGGTTTCTAACATAGGTGTAGAAGGTCTTGTGGTTGTCTTTTGCCTGTGAGGGTATCTTGACCTTGTAATTGCTCTTGTTAGTTTCCTATATACTTTAATTAGAGAGCTCCTATCATTATGGGACTTGTTCTTCATGATTTTAGCCATGACTTTTTTCCTTTTGTTATATACACTATTGAGGTTAGGATTCCACCAGTGTGGTTTGTTTTTAGTTTGTTTTGGGATTACTTCTAGTAGGTACAACAATTCTGGACAGGTTGCTGTGAACTCCGGGTTGAGAGAGCCACTGATTTTTTTAAAATTATCACTTAATAACATGTAGTTAGCTTTGGAATAGTTCCTAACAGTTACTGGGTTTGCTGGGGTTACTAACTACTAAGCTGATTTTTATTTTAAAGGAAGCAGTTTTGTGGTCCAACCTCACAAGTGAGGACATTTCACTGTGGAGGTGCAGCACTAACCCATATTGGTGAGCACCAGTCCCAGTATGTTTGAACCTCTGGTGATTGTGCACACTATCTGGTCAAGGTTATTTGAGTTAATAAAGTCCATGAGTTCTTGTGCCTGTGAGAATGAGGCAGTGTATGTTTCCCAGTCTATGAAGGGTAGTTAAAGTCTCCCATGAATGGGGTATTTGGTTTAATGCTGAGTGCCCCCAGTAGGTCTAGGTATGAGTCTGGGATTCTAAGAACATAAAGGGTGACCTGTAGATAGCTAGGATATGGTATGGAACTTTGTCTATGGTGATTTGCACATGGATACATTCTAGTGCATCATCCTGTTTGACCAATGTAGAGTTATGCTAATTGAAATTCCTTCAACTTTTCACCTGGTCTGTGCAGCTGATGGTCTAAATTTGTGGTAGGCACTGAAGCCTTGCACTGCAACAGTGCTTTCTGTGGCTTTAAACCATGTCTCAGTAATGATACAGATGTCTATATTCTCCAGAGTGAGGAGAGTTTGTAGGATGTGGAGTTTCTTGTTAAGGCTCCTAGCATTGAGCAGTAACGCCTTTAGGTTTCTTTGGGTTTTATTTGCTCTGTTGATAGGTTTGTCACTTTGACATTGCCTAAAAAGGCACTAGGAAGGTGGATAAAGTTTTTGCCAATATTCAGAAGCCTAGGAGAGAGAGGTGCAGATCATCCTTTGCTAACCAGGTCCTCCCATTCTGACAGATATTGGATGTCCCTGGAAAGACACCAGAAACGAAGTCAATATTTGATGTCAATCATATTTTGTTCATACTGAGAAATCATCCATGGTGAAGGTAGAGTGATGCTCATACCTGCCTGAGACACATATTTAGAGAGATCAACAGGGTCTCTCTTCATATAGTCCAGGCTAGTATGTCTCAGGTCATTAATGCCCATATGAACTATGATAGAATCATAATGGTACCTGTGATGTAGCGACTTGAGTGTGTGCATAACTTGGTGGATCCTGGCTCCATCTAACCTTTATCTTCTCCATGTTCAGTCTGGTGAGAGTGGGGTATCTGTGTGTCATACAATGGAGTCCCTATGACAAGAGTGTTGGGTAATGTGTTTGCTTGCCTTACGGGCTTTGCTCTTGGGGTTCCACTGGGTGTAGGCATATATGTAGTGTTTGGTGTTGGTTTTGGTGAGTGCTTTAGAGATTGCTGAGAATAGGTATTGCTGTTTATAAGCTTAGGAGATTTGGGAAGACAGCTTATTAGTGCCTCAGCATAGGTTGGTCTGTGAGTGTGTGGTAGACACTAGGTGTGGTAGATGTATTGTGTGTGTTCTTGACAACCTTGTTTGTATGTGAGATTTTGAGAAACTGTGTACGTGAATCTCTCATATACTGTGTTTGTTTCTTTAAGGATTAAATGGTTGTCTGTAAAAAGAAACAATTGCTGCACTGTCTCAGGATGCACATGTCTACCAAGCTGGCTACAGAGACATTTTGCAATTGCATATCCCTGTTGTCCAGACCTGTATTTTGGGTGGGCTACTATAGTTAGTGGACTGGGTTATACAGAGGTCTCCTTGAGTGATCTCTGGGGTTTGTCACTAGGCTAAGTTAAATTATTTCCAAATTTTCATTAATACTGCCAGATCTAAGTAATGTACCAACTACTGAATGGCATAGTCTGACACCTTAGAGTATGCTTAAAAAATTGTCACTGACACTTGTGCTATAAATCACGCAGCTTGAGAGATACTGAGTACTGTTTAAATTGTTACTTCTGCACAGAGGCATGATTTTTTATATTTCTGTAAATATCTTCAAAAAAATAAATAAATAAGCAAATTTCTTGGAATCATATGAAAGTTAAATATGGTTGAACAAAAGTGCTGCTGATATTATTGGCCAGATTCCAAAAGAGTTGCCCTCAGTGTGTCTGCCCTGATTCCAAAAGACTTGCTTTCAGTGTAAGCAACTTATTTCAGTGTAAGGCCTTTCTATAAACAGGCTTAATATGTGGGATCAGATTCCAAAAACCTGCTCTTAGCAATAAGTAGTCATTTACCCTGACAGCAAGCCTTTTGAAATTGGGGCTTATGAGTGTCTAAGTGGTATACTTTCCAAGATACCAACTTGTTTGTGAAAGACTGCAGAAAAAAGTAAGCTTAAGTTTTTTTAGTATTGTGAAGACCCACCACTGCCAACCAATATGTGAGCTGGATATCCCATTTGTGGGCCAGTAATCAAAGAGCCCCAATCCTCACCACTGGCACCTGTGGGGGGATGTTCACTGTTGGGATAACATGTAAACACACAGTATTTCCAGATGCAGCTCCCTGTATCAAGTGCAATTTCCCTTAAGAGCACACAGAGACCACAGCCAGTCTGGGGCTGGTTTCTCACTCTTTCTCCTGATCCCCATCAAGATTCCCCACTGGCACAGCTATAAAATCGAGTTCTGAGTTGAGGGACTGAGCCAAGACCTCCAGCACCCTCTCTGTCCAACCAGTGCTTCATGTCACAGTCCCCCTGTGGTGATGAAGAAGGTCACATTACCACAAGGGAGTGAGGTTTGGGCCATATAGCAAAAAAAAAATGTCCTGATGGTTGCCAGTATGGTGGCTCCACAATTGGCTGTCACCTTTCAGGAAATCAATAAGCTCAGAACAGCTTTCACCCTGATAAGAAAGTACAGGACAATGATTCAGAGGGGCTGATGGTCGGCAGGCAGTGGGGTACAAAAAAAAAGAAAAATTTAGATGGGTTTTTGGGGTGCATGATAAGCTAAAAATCTTGTGTTTATTTCTTTATATAACAGCTGTGCCATCAGGGAACATGATTTGTCAGTGACTTTATATGCAAATTTTTGTGGTACTATCTTGAATTAAGATATGCGCACTTGTGGGTGTGTGTGTGTGTGTGTGTGTGTGTGTGTGTGTGTGTGTGTCTCTGTGTTTGTTTGTGTGCCTGAATAGCCATATGTCTGTCTGTCTGTGTTGCTCTGTCTAGCAAAGAGTTACATATGTAAGACAAATACAGTTAATGTAGCTGGATAGTATGATACAATGTAATGGACGTCAAGCAACATTATAGAATACCATCCCATGGGTGGCTGCATTTTCTTTAGTGTCAACCTAACATGCAACCTTTTTCTACTTTCAATTCTTCCACCATGGAATATAGTTAGAGGAGTATGAGATATGTCCATTAGGTGGATGTTTTTTTCTTTTCTACTCTTTCCATCACTGCCTTCTGATCATCACCCCCTCCCTCTTCACTAATTGATCCATTCATTATTCCCTCATCACTGAAGAAACAGGCCATCATTCAAGCAGCCATCAAGAATGGTTCAAGAATTTTAATTTTATGGCCATACCTTCCCACAAATGCTCAGTTGAGCAGCAGAAGGGGGAATGTGCAATGGGCTGACAACACTGGACATCTCTCAGTTTCACAAGGGATGTTATCAGCAAGCAGCCCCACCCCAACTCTGAAGCATGGGAAATGTTATTTCCAGTCTCCATGGAAGAAGTCACACTTCCATACTACTTGCTAAGCACCAGCAGCCTTCCTCTCACCTTGGCACAGATGAGTGTCCCATGTAGAAAACTGCCTGACGTACAGTGTCAGTTGACCATGCACTACTCAGCATAGCCCATAGGTATTATCTTAGTAACTTTCTACTGTCATGTAGTGAATATTATGGCCCATATCTGTGGACTAGATGCCACCATTTCACCTGTAACTTCATGCACATTTATAATGACTGTTATTTGAAGTATCCTGTACTGTGTATGAGCCTGCTGGATGGGGTTTCCTTGCTGTTGCTATTAGCTGGCCTCCATCATTATCACTGGTGGGACAAAAGATAGAGGGAGCTGCATTGCCACTATTGGTCACTGGCTATGGGAGATGCAGCAGACCTATGCATGGTCATGTTATTCAAAACACAACAGGCTGTAAACATTCTACATGCAGTAGCAGGGTCATACTGAAGGCCACCACCCATCTTATCCAGACAACAGAAACTGGCTTTGAACAGGCCAAACACTTGCTGACTGGCGGATATATATGTTCATCCACATGTGCCAAGAGTATATATCAAGGAACTGCTGCAGTATCCTCAAGGCAGTCCCCAGTCTGTTTCTGAGAGATCCCCATGGCAAGAATGGTGAGGGCTATCTACATTTTGGTATCCACAGGTGATGGAACACCACACGTTCCCACAGTTCCAGTTTGTGAGCCATACAACTTCACTAAAGCTCTTATGCTCTCCTTGTCCACTCAAAATCCATAAAGTCATTTTTGCTCTGCAAAGTTTAAGTATGTTATTCTCTGTCAATATATCCTCCTCTGATGTTACCAAGTACTACTCGGCACAGGGATTTGCAGTATGGCAGGACACAGTAAGGCTTGCAGCAAAACAGAGCATTTTCACAGATTACAAAGTGACTAAAAAAGGTGCAAATTTGCTTTTATTACACAACTACAGATGGAGCAGCTGTGTACCAAAAAGCTGGGAAAAACTCATTTACATAGTTAGGTTGCATCTTTTGCACATTTACAATTTGCATCTCATTATCTGCTCATTTGCCTGTGAAGTTCTTAACAAGTTTATAACTACTGCATGAGTAGCTTATGTCTCTGAATTGTACATTGCATGTGTTCTGTGCAACCAGCACACATGCCCGCTGCACATTTGTATAACAGCTACGACTACCACCCTAGACCTCTCCACTATTCTGTCTTCCTTATTCTTATCCACCCTTTCATGGCTGTATTTCCCGCATTCTCCCTTCAACTTACTCTGTGCCAACCCATTTGCCTGTATTCCTCTGATAACCGCTACCATGTCCTCAACCTTTCTCCCACCTTATTTTCCCACCTCATCCTGTTTGCATGCTTTCAGTTGCTTCCTTCTATCTGTTCCCTAGCTACCTTTTGTACCTGACTAAAAAGTCTGCCAACATCTCTAGTTCCCACGTTTTACTAAGAAGCTCCCCCATTATTGCTGGACTTTTGGGATTCCCTGCAGACTGCTCTGTCAGAGATACTGGGTGAGCAGGTTGCAGTGGTGGCTGGTGACTTCAAATTAAAGGGGGGCTGCAGGAGACAGCTGAATGGGTGGGGCCAATGGGAGGGGGTGTGGCCAACTTGAAAGGGGTGGAGCTATGTTCAAAACCACAACAACTAGAACTTTAATTAAATACGCTGCCCTGGGTGCCACCCATAATTACGAGAGTCCAATCAAGACAAAATGAAGTGTAGAAGGAAAAAATATTTCAATGCATTGGCTACATGACAACTTACTTAATATCTAGATGGAAACACAAAGGTTGTGAGGCATGAAAAAATAAATTACTTTTTAAATACATTACTGGAATGCCAGTCAAAATCAAGTATAAAAAATACAAGCAGCACTCAATTCAAACCACTTCTCCTTGCACTGCAGTTCTAATTATAATTTATATTCAGCTTTATAAAATTACCAAGTAACATGCTGAAAGTAGCAATCTCTGTGATATCCCCACTTGGAAAAATGTTTCTTTATCCAAAAAAGACCTGCTGCCTGACAACAACTATCTTTTTGTTTCATGGGGAAGACATGATCAAAGTAAAAAATGAACAGCAAACAAGAAACAAGCTCAAGATAATTTGCTTAAAGGATTACTGCACAAGTTATGGACCACACATGATAGATTGGCATTTTGTTTAGTTTACAGGTAAAGCCTGCAAAGATGACTACAAGTCTCCAACAAATGTAATGAGCTTCTGAAAATACTGTAATCCTGTCCTTTATTACAAATACTGCCATATGCATTTCAATACCTAAGGCTTATACCTTAGCTAGTTATGTAAATATTCTCTGCATGGCAACAACAAAAAGGCTTTCAATGTTGGTAATTATTTAACAGTATGCTTATTAAAGCTTACTTGCATCTTACAATCTCCAACAAGCTTACCTGATGGTCATTAAAGCATTGCTACTTAAACGCAGAGCAACAGGGCACTGCGACACCATGCATTTTTTGAATATTAAGAAGCATAAATCAACAGTATAAAAATATGACAGAAAACCAGAACATTCTGCAAAATAAATGACAGATGTAAAGCCATGACTGTACTTGTGTCTACCTTGGATACTCTAAGTGCTCCTTGCCTGGACACATCTAAAGTCACTACATGGGGGAGTGGGGGTACAACAAGTATGTCACAATTTGAAACGTCTCTGGCTGATGGCGATGGCCCTGACACATTTCATATACTCAACCTCAGAGCAAGAAATCTGGATAAGGCCATAAATAAAAGTAGGACAAAGGTCCAAAAAATATAGACAATTTTTAAATGCTGATTTTACAAACTTAGAAAGTTCAGTAGGTCTTACATCAGTATGAATTTTCTGTAGGGTATGAAATCTGAAACTCAAAGTGAACCTCAGAATGTTGCAGAAATGCTCATCACTGTTGCTTAGTTTTCCAACTTGTAAAATAGCACTGGCTTTATGCAAAGAAAAAATCTGACCAGATAACTTTCCAGCAGATCTTTATATAATTAAAAAAAAAAGGTGTGGTTACCTGGTCAGATGGCTGTATTATTCTAGCCTGACATATTCTACTTGCAAAAGCATTCCATTTATTTATTTTTAATGGATAAGTTTGGAAACACCCTTGTCTCATTACAGTGCCAAAAGCAATTAACTCATAAGTAAATACTGTAAATTGCTCATAATTGTATAATTTCTTAGGTACATTTCATAATGTTATAGCTTGTAATACAATGTATTAGACTGTTCTGCAAGCAATGCCAATAACACTGTCACTACTTTCTCATTATTTTCAATTGCTGGAATATTTCAAGCTGAATAGGACAACTGACAACCCCAATATTACAAGTCACACAGCAGGAATTTCCTAGACTAGAGTGTGCCTCTTAGCAGCCACAGTTTTAGATGCCTGACAAACACAGTGTTCCACATTACACCCATTATGTACCACCAGAGATCAGCTGCTAGTAAAATCACATCTTATTTTAAGGTCTAAATAAAACTATGCAAAGGCAAGAGCAGCAGCTCAAAACAAAATACTTTTGGCTAAACCATTGCATCTCACAACAGTGCAGAAATAGTGAATTACAAATGTCCCTATCTCTGTTTGTTACACTTATTAATCAGGATTAATCATGTAGCTACTTATTTAAGATGCAATGCATGTGTGCTATCTGTTCTGGTGATGCACACACTACATACATAGGTGTTTGACAACATAAATGGCATGGATATCATTTGTGGCAGTGTGGATTGTGCCATAGCTATCCTATATTTCTCATAATATCGCATAGAGGTATAGCAGTGTTCCACGTCCTAACAGTACATATGCTGCTGCGGTGACCCTCTCATTCTGTTTCTGGTTATTCAGAACAGGTTCAGCCAACACCACCACATCTTTTTCCAGCTCTTTCACAGATGAAACTTATTGCTATGGTCCAGCTGCAGCACTTTGTATTTGTCCACACTGAACCGTAGTTGCCACATTTCTCCCCAAATGGGCAGCTTTTTCCAAATCCTTTTGTAGACTCAAGTAATGTACTGACACTTAATAATCCCGAAGATGTCAAATCAAAAAAGAAAAAAATGCTCCAAAAAATAATTATACCTACGAACAAATGCTCTCACATTAAGAAGCTAAGAACAAAAATATTATCTTAATCACTTATTTTTCATAAATGATTTGTCTTTAATAACAGTTTAGTTAAAAACAAACTGTCTAAACCCTCCTGCTACAAACATGCAGCTGTATGTGGCATACAGACTATAGGCACCTTTCTGTCTTACATAAAATGGCAAAACAAACTGCACAATGCAACGTAAACTTCTCTTTCAGCTTTACAGTCACAGTATCTGTAATATCCTTTCAGAATCAGGATGGACAAACCAATGTATTTATCTATATTACATTTTTCATTCATTCGTGACAGATCCTGCTTTTACTAACATGATATTAAATGAAGTTTCTTTAAAGCAATGTTTGCTCTTAAAAAGGAGGAAATTATCTAGATTCCTTACCTCAACTGATAAGTGATTTCAAAGTCCAGGCCCAAGTATGCAAAAAAGCTATTTGACGTATGGCTGTTTTGAACAGGGGTCTAACCAATGGAATCACTTCATCAGGATTATCTCTTTTGGGGTGCATTTGTTGTTTGATGGGAAGCTTTGTTTTCAATGGTGGGCAATGCCCTTGTTGGATGATTTTGTAAAGCAGAAAGCTAAGGAAAAATGTTGCCCCACTACTTCTTGGCAGATAACTGAATGCTTTCAGAATGGTGTCAGCAGGATAAATCTGTGTATTATTTTCAGCTACCTCTGATTTTTATTGTTGAAGCTAAATTGTGGTAATTGTAACAGCAGGCTATACTCTCATTTGGTGATAAAGACATTTCTGGCAATACAGCAATTATGTATGCCCCTAATGCTAACCAACCTCTGTCACATTACTGATGGATGTCATACCTGTGGTCTGATGCTAAGGGCTCTCTCATATATAAAACTCAGTGTATCAGTACCATTTTTCGCTTATGGTGTTCTCCACTAGTAAAGTGACTACATTATCTGTAATTATAATATCATTTAAATGGCAGGATTAGTGCTACAGACACATCAAATGTCATATTTTGTTTGACATTTTATTTAGGTAAGACAGGGTGGTGTCTACACATCCATTTTCTAGAGCACATTATGAAAAAACATGAAAATATGTCTGTTGCTCTATATAAATGTCACACAGACTCATACTTAGACAGTCTACAGAAATTTTAGTTTGCAAGTGAACAGAATGCCTTTACTGAAAGAGGATGCTATAAAACATTCATTATAGATGGAGTCTAAATGGCAGGAAATATCCAAGTAATTGTTTCCAATTAAACCACTTAGAACCAGACAATGACTGTTAATCCCTTCAGTAAAACCTCAAGTTTCTTTGCCCCCCCCAAAAAAAAAAGTACATAGAACACTTGGTCTGGTTACTTGAAGGATGGTTTATGCTCCTGGAAGTTCTTCACCACTGCAATGTTTGAAGTGATGCCTGTAAAAGCAGGATCTCATGTTTAAAATGGAATGGTTTGTACATTTTTAAGATATCATGTTATGTTTAAGAAACCTTTGTTAAATGCAGTTACAAGGTACAAAACTTGACAGCAACGACTTAAGAGTGATTCACTGCACTAGAGAACTCCCTCGGACAAATTTGATACAGTCATGATGTTCTCATTCTGTATGGCTAATTTGTTTGAACTTTGATGCAAGTTGATGGTAATTGTTCAGTGATCTCTGCAATCAAACATGCATGACACTAGTAACTGTCTTCTGCAGTGCACAGTGGCCTTCCTTTTATCCTTTACA
Organism: Protopterus annectens; assembly: GCF_019279795.1. Classification (NCBI taxonomy): domain Eukaryota; kingdom Metazoa; phylum Chordata; order Ceratodontiformes; family Protopteridae; genus Protopterus; species Protopterus annectens. The sequence goes on along the minus strand of NC_056728.1, from coordinate 494,935,693 downwards.
ATGCTGATCATTTAATCTGCCTGGTTTACATACAACAGCTCCCATACATTGTTCACATGAACAGTACAAATTAAATTTTAACCAGTTAACATGGTACACTATATATAATCAGCTGTCCAATGTACCCACAATAACTGAACATAAATCAGAAATCAAGAGAGAAATATCTAGTAATGCCCTGGCTAAACACATGATAGAAAAGGGTATTGAGCATAAATTTAAGTTTCGAGTCATAGACATTAAATTTGAGAACAGGAGGGGTGGTGATATTATATTTTTTTTTTTACTACTTTATACAATTATATGGATTGTTTATCACATACAATTCTTATATACAATTGTTGTATGTTTTATAAGAATATTTGAATGATGAAGAGGATGAATTTATGAATATTATGTCATTTAAATGAATTTCAAACTGGCTGATTACTTCATTGTTTTATTGATTAATTACTGGCTGTGTCATAAGATTGTTATCAGATATATAAATGTAGAGTTTTTCAAATGGGAATACACACTGAGGAAAAGTTAAGTTACACAAAAGGTTAAGTTACACAAAATATCACTTTTTATGGCAGGTATGGAATGGATGATATTAAGAAATATTGTATAACAGAATTGTGTAATAAAAAAGACTTAAGAAAATGTGGTTATGAAAAGCAATGGGAGGTATTTAAATAAGTATATTATAAATTGTCTTTATTGGGTTTATACATGTTAAATGCAATTCTGATGGAAATACTGACAATCTGATTTGTGCATAGAAAATATTTTTTGGTTATTTATTTTTTAAGTCACTTCTACTTTTTTTCCATTAGAACCATGTGTTCTTTAACATTTGTTAGTGACTACTAAGTCAGGCAGATACTGCGGTGGTGGTGCTGTGGTAGCGTTGTCGCCTCACAGCAAGACGTTGTCCTGTTCGATTCTCAGCTAAAGCATCTTCTGTGTGGAGACGTGCGTGAATGGGCGTACCTTCGTTGAAGGTTGTGCATCAGGGCTGGCAACTCGGCATGTAAAAATCTACTGCCAAACATTAGCAGACCGGAGTTCTGCTGTGGCAACCCCTTATTGCGAAAAGCCGAAAGACGCAACAAAAGTCAGGCAGACAGGACCTTAGTATAACATCTCTTCAAATGTCCTTCAATTGTATGGCAACTAAAGCAATTGTACTGTTCCAGATTGAACGTTTTATAGCACTCTTTAGAACAACATCAGAAATAATGCAACTCCTTATATAGTAGGACATCTTACTTAGCAATTCATTCTGTCATCAGCCAAATGCCATCATCACTGAACAGCATTAAACATTGTGCAATGATCATACAGTTACTTGTTACATTAACATCCAAACTCAATTGTGGTGAGGCTTGCTCTGCATAAGCAACTGGCTTCACATTGAAGAGTAGTACAACCTTCTAACACATTCTGAAGGTGGACAGCTAACCACTGCTGACCAGGAGCTAACACTAACAAGCAAAGCCATGAGTTTTCTTCCATTTGATCTGTACCCGCTCTATGTCTGAAATGAATAAATCTACAAGACAGCAATGCCCCAGTAGCCTGTTCTGCTACAAGAAGGGAATATAATTACATATTAAACAGTGCTCCATGAAACTTTATTGTTTTCTACCAACCCAGTAATGGCAAACAGCCACAAGACACATCATATTTAATTCTCATTTTAAGTGTTCTTACCAGTGTCTATTACGCATGTACAAACAAGCAGTCAAGGCTGTGTGGAGTACACCTCAGTCATAATAATCAAGCTGGGCCTAACAGAAACAACACAATACCTAACTAAATAAAGCATATATAAAACACTGATTCAAATGCAAGAACAGTCTATAAGATATACAATGAATAAAAAATAACTGACAGTAATATCTGTATCCATGTTACTAATGTAACTTTGCTGTACATTTGTTTCCAGCTACAGTATTAAGAAGTTTTGTTTGTACATGGATGGTGAATTATAATGAATCGTATGTTCAGTGCAGTACAATGACTTTAGCATAACTTACATTTCATAAATATTTTTCATTGTATAAAATGTGACATAAAAGAAAATACACAAAAAGTAATTTTTTCAGGATCACAACACTTCTTGCACCTCTGCACTCCCATAATTAAATATACCGACTCATGGTTCTACTTTAAATGTTCAACTTAAAAGAATGTTGTGTCCTATAACAATGAGAAGGAAACAGTGACGATTTACGTAAACTCCGCAAACTCCCGGAATGGCGAATATTACCTCCGGGAAACTAACCACTTTGCCTCACCCCCACCCCCAGCTGCACCCCCACCCCCATCTAAATATACCAACTTCAAGACTGCACTACAGTGGAGGCAAGGGCAAAGTTCGTCAGTGGTGGGCAAGTGGTTAGTTTCCCTAAGGTCAAAATTCACTGTTCTGGGAGTTCGCTGTTGTAAATCATTGGTGTTTTCGTCTCACTGATACAAGAGTTGACATCCTGGTAATTCAACCACTTAAAGGGGAACCTGACTCACACCTATAGTCTTACCATGATATCATACAAAACAGTGATACTGGTATAACAACATATGCAGATGGATTTTCAGTACACCAAGATAATAGATTTATGGCACAAAACCACTCACAAAGAATCCTCAAAACAAAACAAAAACAAACACATTCAAAAATGTCTGACATGTACTACCTTTTCTGTATCTAACACTGATAATCTGTCAGAACAATTCTGCATTTTTATCACAAATCTGCATACACAAGATATTGTAACAAGTCAAATCCTGCTGGTTGTTATTAATCTTTTGTCAGACTCAGCCATACACCCATCAGGGAGCCAAAGAGTATACTTACTTTACCTTCACTCTGTTCTTCTTCTAACTTATTTTCTTTCTTCTTCTTTCTTCAGTTCTTCTTTCTTCAGTTCTTCTTCTTGACTTCTGATGTTCTTCCTTCTTCAGCAGCTGACAAAATACCGCGGTGCCCAAATAAAAAAATTAAAATGCAATTGCAACGGCAAAGTAAAAAATAATCGGTCCTCAACAACTCCTAATCCCGTTTGTTTGACAGTCACGATTCTCACGAAACATAAACAATCCACAACTGACACTGACTGATTGGTTCTCACTCTTTTCCCAGCACATAAAGCCTGGGAAGAGAGCGACAACCAATCAGCAGAATTTAGCCCAGCAAGCACATCATGACGTGCCTGCGGACGTCGCAGTCCGAGCCCCTTCCAATTCTATGCAGTTTGGAACCGCATAGACTTCTGGGCATCACAATGATGCCTTAATTACTCCCCCGGGCTGCAATAAAAACAAACAAAAAAAAATCTATTTAAAACCGCCGCAACCCGAGGCGGTTACAGTGCGATCAAGATACTTCCGAAGTCGGACTCAGAGAGACCTGGCTACAAATTTGTTGGTTTTAAACTAAAAAATAAAAAAGGTACTTTTATTATTTTATTTTCATTTATTCTATCATTTTCTGAGGGGGCTGCAGTCCGGCAGTCCGATGCCACGAGCCGCCCCTGGCAGGTTGGACTGTCTGGGGAGATTATTTTTTGAGTTATGCTACATATTTAGAATTGCCTAGACATAGTGCTGAGTCTAATTATGGTGGCTGCCAAAAAAGGAATTACTAGAAAATGGAAATCAAAGTCTAGACCAACTTTACTAGACGTAGCGAATATAGTAACTGAGATAAAACAACTGGAACTGGGATCTTTAGAAAAGGGAAGGAGCAAACTACATGGAAAAAAATGGGAATTGTGGGAACTATATATGCAGAGCAGGAATGAGGTTTAAGAGGCAGGATTTGAATGAGACATATAATGCTTAACTGACAATAACTGGATGGTTTCTAAGTGATGTATAAGGTTTACAACTACAGTTGTTTCAATGGTGTCTGTGATGTAAACGGTTTGCAACTAAAATTATATCAGTTTGTATGTTTTTCATTAAAATGAATGTAAGATTGCCTTTGTCATATGTGTAAATTTAATAAAGATGTTTGGAAAAAAAAAAAGAAGCCCCCCCCCCCGTTATCCTGCAGATCCCATATTTTCTGCCATTCAAATGCTTCTAGAGTGAAACAGCTGCTTCATATCTTGAACTCCTCACAAATGTCTCTCCCATTCTTCATGCCCTGACAATCCTTTTGTGTCTCACTGTCTAATTCTTTCATCCATAATTTTCGCTTCCCCAAACACACAAACACACAAAGACACACGCACACACACACACACACATATATATATATATATATATATATATATATATATATATATATATATATATACACATATATATATGTGTGTGTGTGTGTGTGTGTGTGTGTGTGTATATATATATATATATATATATATATATATATATATATATATATATAGGTCCACCTCATAATATTGAAATCCCACATGATCGAAGACAAGAACATTGAGACGAAAACAGAGAATCTTTAGTTCATCAACTCTTCATAACACCGAGAATTTACCCAGGGAAAGTAACCAATCAGCCAATATATGGGAGTTTTTCCTTTTCTCTACTATAGTGCAATTTTGGAGTTGGTATAATTAGCTAGGGACTGGTGTGGGGGGGTGTAGCCCCCCACTTCTGTGGGTTTGAATTGATTTTCTGTGGTTTGTTGTGCTTGTTGGTTGATCTGTTACTTTCCCTGGGTAAATTCTTGGTGTTACGAAGAGGCCATGACCTAAAGATTAATTGTTTTCATCTCTATGTTCTCATCTTCGATCATGTGGGATTTCGATATAATCAGGTACACCTATATATATATATATATATATATATATATATATATATATATATATATATATATATAGACACATGGGCCTACTCCTAATTATCGAAGTTGCAGAACATCGAACCTCATATGGTTGAAAACCAGATCATCGAAGTTCTGCAACATAGAACGATCTGACTGGAGATCGCCATACAGCATGGAATGGGAAATTTACCATTTTCCTCATTGTAGTGCAATCCCAGAGTTAATATATTTGAGTAGCAGGGAGTATGGGAGTGCAGGGGGGCTTGCCCCCCCTGCAAAAACGTAAAAGAAGACTTGTTTTATTTTTACATTTTTTTTATTTAATGTACGATATTGCAGAATTTCAGTCATCTGGTCTTCTACCATACGATGTCTGATGTCCTGCAACTTCGATGATTTGAAGTAGACCTATACATATATATATATATATATATATATATATATATATATATATATAAAGCTTCTTCAATTTTTTATCTTGTAGGACAAGTGAAAAACTAAAATCTGATTAAGATTAGAAGACAGACAATCCTCACTTAATTTCCCCTTAAAATTCCTCTATCAAGGATAAAAGATCAAATATGCCTACTAGCTTTTTTTCTTATACAAGAATTCCACAGAAATAAGTTCATATCTGTCAGTTACCAAAGAGATGATGTATTGTAAATTATGTAATATTTGTCTGTATCAGAGTACACAGTTGTGGTTTCAGTGTACTGGTGTTCTTTGCTTTTTGTTTTGTGTCTTCTTCTGTATGCATATATATTTATATCAGTATTGGTATCTATATCTATATTTCTATCTATCTATATCTATCTAAATCAGTGTATCAGTGGATCTGGGAATTTACCCTTTTCCCACTGCATTGAGATTTTGGAGTTGGTATATATAATTAGCAGTGGGTGTGGGGGTATGAAAGGCAGGCCTGTTCCCTACAAAAAAAATACATATATATATTTTTGGTTAGGCTATGTTTTCATCCATTTGAGTTTGATTTACATTCGATGTTTTGCTTGGTTGACCAGGCAATATATATGTAGATACAGAGAGAGAGAGAAATGCGTGTGTGTGTGTGTGTGTGTGTGTGTGTGTGTGTGTGTGTGTGTGTGTAGTTAACCCCATGCATCCTTACTCATCTGTGTTAACTCTAGCTCTGCCTCTGACACTAAAACCAAACCCTATACATTACCTTACAAATAAAAAACAAAACAAAGCAAAATTTCCCTAATAATGCCACTTTTCAAACAAATGTATTTGATATTACTGTTATTTATTTATTTTGTTTGTTGACCATTTGTTTTTCTTTTGTGAATGGTGTAGTGTTGACCATCTGTTTGGTTGGCTATGAGTGTCAACAGTGTCAACATGCAGAAGTTGGTTTAATGATTGTCAATGTTTCTGCACAACATTGTTTGAAAATATATATACACACACACATATATATATATATATATATATATATATATATATATGTATATATGTGTATATATATATATATATATATGTGTGTGTGTGTGTGTGTGTATATATATATATATATATATATATATATATATATATCTATATGAGTCACCTTCATTTCACCTAAATTTTATTTGCCCGACAGAAATTTCAGGCAGCCCAGTCACATGACAGTTAATTTGCCCGACAATTAGAAAAAGGCAAGTAAAAGGTATATGTCCTTTTCCCCTCTGTACTGCGATCCTGGAGTTAGAATATATAGTTAGGGGGGTTTGTGGGCAAAGCCCCCCACCTACTTTGGTTTTACATTGTCCAGTTTGTTTTTTTATTGTTCACTAAAACCAGAAGTTTGACATGTGATCTTTTGCTCTCATTTTAATAAGTAGAGCAAATCTGGCAGACTTAGAAGAAACTGCATATCATATGATGTTCTAGCAAGGATCTAACTAAACTGTTGATGATGTGCACAGATTATAGATAATATTCTGGTATTGCAGCAAAAATGCAGAGAAACTGAAAGAGTCTTCATAGTGTAAGATGCTAAAAAATACAAAACAGTTCATAAACTGACTTTCAACTAATTGTAAATTAACAAAATAATAAACATGCACCAAACATTTTACTGAATCACACAAAAGTGTTGTAACGTCTCATTTTTTTTCACTTTACCACTTAAGCCAGAATAGTACCTTTTTACACCATCTCTTCAAATTTGCTCACTCATCACAAAATTATAAAAACATGACCTTACCAGCAGATGAAAAAAACATGGTTAAAAATCAAACAAATCAAACAATTACAACTTTAGTGTATGTTGACATATCAGAATATCAGATAATTTGCATAATACATTCATTGCATCTTAACATCTTTCATCAACGATTAGACAAACTGTTATGTGTCATAAACACAGATAATCTTTGTTGATGTAGCAGGAAAAAGACAATGTTCTTATCTAATGTAAGATATAAAAAAATACAATGCAAACTGTACATTATTTTACTTTTAAAGCATTGTATATTAACAAAACAATACTGAATCACATAGAAGATTATGGAACTTTTCTGTTTTAACTTTTTTCACTTATAGATTAGGTCTATAGGCAAGTACTAGGCTAGCTGCCCTTGCAGGCCATTTTAAGCCTAGCTAATCCCTTTCGTTGCTCAGATTTACCTATTTCGTTTGTTGTTAGATTTTCCTTACCCATCCCATGGTCAGTAACTATGCATTACACCTAATTAGAATAACTGGGATCATACCACAGATAATTTGAGGGGATCCATGCATGGGGTAAAGCATTTAGGAGCTGCTTCTCTCCATTACTAGCACGCAGGGAGTCCTGGGGTAATTCTTCTGTTTTCCATCCACAGAATCAAGTTGCACTGAAATATGTACAGGGATGAGCTTTGATTTACATGGATGGTGCATCTGTTCCAAAGCAGTGGCATTCTATGTAAGATACACATGTCCTTTGAAACTGTTCTGTTGATGATGCAGAGGAGGTTTAGATCCCTAGACTGAGTATTTCCAGTGCTGTTTAACTTACTAATGTGCAATAAATCCATAAATATTGGATTGGAGGATGCCTTGTATGTTAGACACTGGGCATCTCTTAGCAGTGACAGGGCTTTGAACTGGTCCATGTTGGACATATAGTTTAGGCTTGTATCCCTTTAGTACAGTATCTCTGTGGTTGTTCTAGCTAGTGCATGTGTCTAGACAGATAAATGCCAAATAAGGCATTACACTCAATGACTGGCCTAATGAGGGCTGAGTAAAGGACAATGACATCCCTAAATCTAGACACAATCCCTTTGTTTATAAGCTGTGCAGTATAGAAGGACTTTCTTACAACAATGGACATGTGTTGGTGAAAAGTTAGGTTTCTGTCCACATATGTTCCAAAATCCTGAACAACTGGATCATCTGTTAAGGGTATATTGTCAATATGGCAATTCTCCAGGGTAGATGACTTCCTAAAGGATACAATAATTCATTTTTTGGCATTTAGTTTCAGTCCATGATTTTGGCACCAGTTATTTATTTGGGACAAAGCTTCCTGCAGGATAGTAAAGTTATCTATGGGATTCAATGAGTATTCCTAGCTTGAGGTCATTTCCAAACTTAGTTAGCTATAGCCCTTTGGTATTGACTTTTACTTCAGAAAAGTAGATGCCAAATGGGAGACATCCCAGCACAGAACCCTGGGGAACTCCACAGGTGACTGGTCTCTTGGTGGAGGCAGTTTCTCTTATATTGATTTCCTTCATATTATCTGTTAGCCAAGTGGCAATCCAGTGGGTGACATAGGGGGTTATTACCAGTTTATTTAGCTTTTTTACTACACCTGGCTGAGGAATATGTCAAAAGCTTTGGCCATGTCGAAGTATATGGTGTGTACCATTTTGCCATCATGCATTGTAACCTTTTCAAAGAAGTCCACCAGAATGAATGAGCATGACCTGCCCTTAATGAGTCTAAACTAATATGGGGCCAGTGTTATGAGGTTCTGTATGTCCTTATTGATTAATTCCACAAGTCTTTCCATAGCTTTGCATGTTTGGCTGGGTCTGTATTTGCCTGAGTCTGCTTCAGAGTGGGTAAACATTAACTTGGGCCACAAACTACCTTTGTACTGCCTTCTCCAATCTGCTCATCAAATACAAAATTACCTAAAAAGACAACTTTGCCGGAAGAAGAAAAAACATGCTTTCCAAAAAAAAAAAAAGTAAATCAAGTGCAACTTCAGTGGACATTGACACAGCAAAATTTATTTTATTTTATCTTATTTTAGTTACACTTTGTAGATTAGGTTAAACCCACTAGGCCAGTAGCTTCTTTTCAGGGGAAACTCAGCCTGGGCACAGGGGAACATTCCCTATATGGTTATGGTGGAAAGTATGGAAGGGAAGAAATGGTTGTTGAATGTATTTATAAATAAAATGTTTTATTAAGATATATAAAGTGTGGTATAAAGTGTAAATATAATGAATGCGTATATAATGAAAGAAAGATGGAAAAGTGTTAAAGTAATAGAGGAACTCCTACTCTTATTTTGACAAACGCCATGGAATCTTTTATACCCAAATGAGATATCATCAACTCAGGCAGAATGATCCTTGGTTTAATGTCTCATCAGAAGGATGGCATATTCAAGAGTACATCACTCCCCTTATACCTATCTACAGTGTCAGTATTGGACAATTAATCCAGCTACCTGGTGTGGGAATAAAACTCACAGCCTTTAGATCTTCCAGCATGTATGCTACAAGTTGAGATACTGCGACTACCAAATGTGCTCACTCTTAACATTTAATGTAATCATTCTATTAAATAACAAACTAACAAAAGACATTCAAAGCTATAAACTAATCGCACTGAAATTAAACTTGGCTCACAAGAAAATTTTCTTTTGAAGCAAAAATAAATTTTATATACTATAGCTTTACATACAGAAACTCTTCATTTGCTACTTTAATAGATTTTTAAAAACATACTGAAACAATAACCTTGGGTGCATGTAAACTGACCAAATGCAACATGACTTTATTTTCATGTATATAAAATGTGTGTGTGTGTGTGTGTGTGTGTGTGTGTGTGTGTGTGTGTGTGTGTGTGTGTGTGTGTGTGTGTGTGTGTGTGTGTGTGTGTGTGCACATTTATAATCTGTATATACACAGAGTGTGTGTGCCTATATGTGTATCTGTGCCTCTCTCTCTCTGTATATGTGTGTATACATATATACATGTACACATATATATGCATAAGTATATCTATTTCTGTATGTGTGTGTATGCGTGCGTGTGTGTGTGTGTGTGTGTGTGTGCGCGTGTATGTGTATATATATATATATATATATATATATATATATATATATATATATATATCTATATAGAGATAGATCTATCTAACTATATGCACACACACACACACACACACACACACACACACACACACACACACACACACACACACACAGACATAAATATATAAATATATGCATATATATACATATATATATATATATATAGAGAGAGAGAGATATGGGTCCCCATCACATGGTCGACTTTTCACAAAGTCGACTTTCATATGGCCAAGACCATATGAACGACTTTTGAAAAGCCAACCATGGGGAACTGCTATCTCCGTGCAGTGCGGAATGGGAAAATTTCCCTCTTTCGCACTGTAGTGCGATCTCAGAGTTGATATATTTAAGTTACGGGGTGGTGCAGGGTAAGCTTGTGCCCCTGCTAACAGTTTTAAGGTAAGTGTTCGTTGTGCTTTTTTTTTTTTGTTTATTTTACATGGTCGGCTTTCTGAAAGTCGATCATATGGTCTCGGCCATATGAAAGTTGACTTTGTGGAAAGTCGACCACGTAAAATAGATATATATATATATATATATATATATATATATATATATATATATATATATATATATATATATATATATATATATATATATATATATATATATATTTGTGAATATGAATATGAGAGTGAAATATGAGTCATGAACCATGTTACGTCAACCAATCAACTAATAATACAAGACATGCCAACTGGATAATTTATTTTCTTTCCTGCCAATCCTTGTCATCATTTAGTAACCAGTGATGTCCTCACATATCCAATTTTTTCTCTCTCTCCTGTTCAGGTCTACCTTCTCATAATGGAGCATTTTCGTCTTTTTGCTTTATAAAATCAGAAATAAAAAGTGTGTTTATACAGTAGTCTGCCCATGCACATAAATCATGTACTTTAGTCCACACTCTAAAACGCACACATGTGATTGTTTATTTAATGTATTTGAGCGTGTATTTGCTTTCTACTACTTTATTAATGACTAATTTGTCTCCTTTTCCATTTTAGCTTTTTCAGTATTAATACATACCACATGGGCTGGGGGGGGGGGGTGGAATAATGGTTAAGGTCTTTAACTCACAGACACAAAGCACAATATTTGATTCTGACCTCAGGTTATTGGCCAGACTTAAAAATGGCCCTTTATGACAGTTAGCCCAATACTCACCTATGAATCTATGAACCTATTCCTGATCTTTTCCTATTCTAAACTTTCACTGTCATCATCTTCATTTGCTAGATGATAGCATAAGCTATTTCATACATCACACAAAGCAGACCTAAAATACTTCACAGTTTTCTGTGAGTAGTAAAACTTTTGGAGTATCCCAAACTTTTGTCATTAACACACACACAGTCACTTAACATAACCCAAAGCACAACCCTGACACAAAAAAGAACAGTCAACATTCCACCATTCGATAAAATTAAACAAAAAAGATAGAAATACACTCTGCTGACAAAGTCAGACTTTGATGGGCTATGTTAATTGCCTATTTTTCCCAGTGAGGATGGTTTCAGGTTGTTTGTATAAACATTTATGAATGGACTGTCCTGTGCATGGCTTTCTAACCTAGTTCAGAGATATTGTTTAATGTCTTGTCTATCTATTTATCTATCTAGCTATTTAGTTGTAGTATTCTACACTAACCATTAAATAATCATCCTGGCATTTCTGCTATGTTGTGTAAACCTAGATAACTAAAACAGCGACCACAGGATGCTTGACATAAACATGTATGTCAGTACAATTATTACATGTAATTTTAAGCTCCAATAGTCTCAATATGATTTGCAGTTATGGTTTATTTTATTAATTTTCAGAATTTATTTGAAAATATGTACTCCTTTTCTGTATCAGCTTGGGTTTTGTAAAGATGTCTGGTCTCTTTTATATCCCAAAGACATATTGATAATGTAAGCTGCCAAGACTCTAAATTGCCAATAGGTGTGGGGTAGTGTGCTTTTTGTGTAAGTATCAGTGTGTATTTGGGTGCTGCTATATGAGTCAGGTCTGCTTGTCTGCTGTATGCCTGTTGAGAACTGGGCCAGGCTTCAGCTCCCCAACTGCTATAAACAGGATAAAACAGCTACTGAAAAATTAATGAATGATTTCAACAGCCTCTCATTTTTCAAGCTTTCAAGCAACAGTTGCCAATTTATAACAGTTTAATAATGGCCCTATTTCTTAGCAGCCTTTCTGATATTGAGGTACTGATTGTATATTTGTGCAAATTGTAACAAATAGAAATTACTTGAAATAAATATTATAACACTGCTGTATTAATCCAAATCAATATCAGTTATGTAGCTGGCATGTGTGGTCTAACAAAACTTTAAATATCATTATTAAAAGTGGTGCCTTTAGTCCATAAAACTAGGAAATATACTTGTAAGTATTATTTAGGTTGTATGATACAATTATATATGGAACTGTCATGCTACAGTAAATTCAAAATGACTTCTTTATAGCACTGATGTAAGTAGCTGTACTGTTTTGTGTTAGATATCCTGCAAATACCAAACAGTTAATTTATTGTTGGTATTCTACTTTAGTTTGTAAAATAAATCAAATGACTACTGTACCTTTACGACTTTTATCATTGTCTTTAGTTTAGAAGAGATAGCACTACAAGATAAGTAAACATTAAGCTTCAATGTTTATATATACTCAGGCTTTTAGATGCATTTTCAGCATGATTAAACCTAAACTTGGAATGTCTAAAGCCTGTGGGTGCAAATGTCTATTTGGAACATTTACAGATATAAAGATGTGTTCTTTCCCTTTTTGAAAAGTGTATATAGTTGTATGTGCTTGCTGAGAGTTAAAATGGGTTACTATGTTAAAAATTAAAATTACATATTTTTTTTTTTGTCTCTTGAGTGTTGTTGTTGAAATATAAAGTCTGGAAAATGTGACATGGGTCCAAACAGAACTGAGAAGCTGTAAATGCATATAAGATCAGTCAGCCAAACATTAATATGTGCATGAAAGCTGCAAGTTGGAAATATATATGAAAAAAATAATATGTAGAATGTGTGATTAACATCTTGTCAGAATGATTGCCTTATCAATCCTTTCATGGAACTGGAATGGCATAGCAGGTATGGAAAAGGTGCACAGGGTATTGAATAATATTAAGAAGAGTAAGGTACACAAAGAAAAGTTAAGGAAATATAGTTAGATAGAAAGGGACATGGGAATTTGGCAAAGAAAGGATTGCAGTATGGTTACTCAGAGGAGTATCAAGAACAAAGGAAAAGGAGGGTATAATATTGATTGCTAGAGGGGCTCCTGCAATCATAGAAGAGGAGAAAGACAACAAAGGTAGATCTCTCATAATAGGGGGTTACTGGCAGGTAAGGCGAATTACATTAGTGTGTATTTATAGTGGACCTAAACTTACTATTAAGGCACTTAAGAGAATGATGGGAGTGGTGATTAACTTCCAACAGGGAATATTATTCACAGGTGGGGACTGGAACTTGATAATGCAATCATGAAGATGTATCAGGGGACCCAGAAGACAAAATATAACAAACAAGGGTAGATTTCTGAAGAAGTACTTGAGAATATTTGGGATGGAAGATAAGAAATTACTTGTAGGAACCAAAACAGAATTTATGTATGATTCTCCAAGATACAATAACTAGGTTAGACGGGACAGAAATTATATTTCACAGGAGTATAGGTATTTAATTGAAAGCAACATAACTAATAGCTATTTCCGATCATTCACCAATAAAGACTAATGCAAAGATGCAAGGTAATCAGGTAAAAATGAGACACTGGTGCTTTCCTACTTACCTATTAAAAAGTAGGGAATTTAAGGAATGAGTAGTAGAAATAATTCAAAAGTTGTTAGGGAAGATACAAATTTCTTTATCAGGAATAGCTGAGGAGTGGGATAAAATGCAACTGGAATTTAAAACATGGTAGAAATGAGAGAAGAAGGAAGAAGTACAGGATTGAAGTGACAGGAATTATTTAGAGGGATTATCAAAGGTTAAAATATTGCAGGCCCCCTCACCTTACAGAACAATAAGAGGAAATTGTTGAGTGCTAAAGGGAAAATAAGGGAGAATTTGGATAATAAGCATGAGTTTACAAGGGCTGCTATTGAGAAAGTATTTTTGATAAATCCCCAAAGCAGAAAAAAAATATTAGTACAAAGACTTGGGAAAGATAAAATGGAAAGAGGAGCTGCCGAACATATGGATCCTATGACTAGAAAACTATCGAGAGACCTTATAGTGGTATTTGAGATATTTCAGAAATTCAATAAAAATCTACATAGAGCAAAGGAATGGAGAATGCAAGAAAAGGCACAAATGAAAATATTTCTGAAAGACTTAAATATACCAAGGTTAGAGGAAGATGAGGCTCAAGAATTAATAACAAAGATGGGAGAGGATGAGATAAAAATGGTTATGCATAATCAATCAACAGGGATATCTCCAGGAACTAATGTTACTCCTGGGGAGGTCTGGAAGTTAGGAAAGAAGAAAGTGAAAAATATCTGGAAGGATATGTTTAACAATATGTTAAAAGGAAGGACAGTATCAACATCTTGAAGGAAAGAAATAGTGGCTATATTACCCAAAGAGAGGAAGGACCCTTTAAACCAAGCTTCATACAGACCAATTTCAATTATGCACTACAATTATAAAGTGTTTAAGTCTATACAAGCTAAAAGAATGGCTAATAGATCCCACACATGAATTGGTTTAGGAATACCCATATTTATAGGGACATGATAAGATGAAGTATTTAGGTATTTGGATTAAAAAGAATACGTAGGAAAAGACTAAACAAAAGACAATACAAAACTTAAGATATTAGAATCTCTGGACTATGGACATGGGTAGTAAGGTACCAGCTGTGAAAATGTTTCTAGTCCTGTTAATACTTACTAGCTCAGGCAAATTTTGTATTACCCAAAGGAGAAGCTATGGGCTATGATAATAAAGAACTGAAGGAATTTATTTGAGAGGAAAAGACAGCAAGAGATGAGTAGGATAAATTGCTTCTTGCCAAAGAACAGGGTGGTTTAGGATTACCAGATTTTAAGGGATATTTTGTAGTTACACAATTAAGGCTCATATACATACCACAAGCAGAGGACTACAAATCAAATTGGAATGCAGTAATGTCGAAAAACAAGGAGTTCACAAAATAAGGAGAAAAAGTAGGATTTTGGATACAGGCACCAAATGAGAAAAATGGCAACTATAGAAGATATTGTATTTATAAAGTAGCAGAAAGTATTTTGAGAACTAAGCCACTATGGGGGTAATGAAAGGAGATCTTACCAATAAGGATAACTGCAAATAGGAGCTTAGAAAACAGGCAAAAGGGAGTTCAAATTTAGAGGACAAAATTTGCAAAAGAAGCAAGGTCTTTGGAGCAAATAACTAGAATGGGAAAGATCATAGAGTCAGATGAGGACAGGTAGTTTGAACTGTGGGTAGGAGACTGTCTTCCCTACTAGAGACTGATAGCAGAGTATTGGCAAAGAGAAAGGAAGAGGGGAGTATTAAATGAGAAAGGAAGGGGGTATTAAATGAAATACCAACTTTTGTTGACTTTATACTAGTGTCTATAACAAAAACTGTGTTTAAAAAAAGATAATTAGTAGTGCATATAAAATAGCACATAGTAACTGTAAGAATCAATCAGAAGAGATAAGAAAAGCCTGGGAAAAGAGATTGGAAAGACAAAACACAAAGGAACAACAGGAAGATATTTGTATGCTTCCAAAGTATGCAACAAAATGTAAAAGCTTTAGGATCTTTGTCTAGATACATTTGTATAAGTATTGCATACCCCTTGTAGACTTCAGAGACATTTTACACAAGTAGACAGCAACTGTTGGAGATGTGATAGGAAAGAGATGGTTACTTGGGGACATTTTTTTGGAAATATAATGGTTTGGTAGAGCTTAAGAATTTCTTCAGAGTACTTTGTCAGAAATGTTAGGGAAGCAAATTATTTTAACAACGGAAATTATTTTTTTTAGTTGAGATATATAAACTGAATTTTGTAGATATAATAAGGCTCTACTAAGTTTAATGCTGTTGGCTGCAAAAACAATTATTAGAAAATGGAAATCAAAACCAAAACTAACCATAACAGAATTATTGACTGTTGTAAAGGAGATAAAATAATTGGAGGTAGGATCTTTATAAAAGGAAAGTAGCAAACTATATAGAAATAAATGGAATATGTGGGAACATTGTGTGAGGAATAATGTTCAGGAGGAGGAGGAGAGACATTTCAAGGAAGGCAGGACTTAAGCAATCTAAATAATGTTAAATTAAATAATAATTGTTAAAAAATTTGGAAAAATGAAAGAAGCTTTAAACAAATGTTCAGATGAGTTGTTAAAACTGCATAAATCAGAGGTCAAAAGGCTAGTTGAGCATGAGGCTGCTCAAGAAGAAAAGTGTCAGAAATAATAGAATTAGAGGACAGAACAAGTAGGAAAAACCTGTGATTTTTTGCTGTTCCAGAGAAACTGGAAATAACAGACTGTATTAATTTTGTGAAAGCACAAATAAGCATCTTGACTGGTATTCCACACCAGGAGTTATTAACTGAAAGAGTACATTGTGTGTTCGCTCCAAACCTGAACATAAGAAAGTAGCCAAGACCTCTAATAGTAAGGATGCAATCCTACCAGCAGAAATAGTTGATTCTGACTGACAAAACTGTGGCAGAAGGACAAAGCATTAAATGATGGCGACAGCAGTGTTTGAGGAAAATGATTATTCATTGAACACCAGGCAGAAGAGGAATACATATAATTTATTAATCAATAAATATTGATAGACTGAAGCTTGCTATATCCAGCTATCCTCAGAATATTTATTCCTGGAGGATCAAAGTAATTTCTTGATGCAGAACATGATAAAGAGGAAGTGCAAAAGTTTGTCCAACAAACGTGAGCTACTAAATAGAAGGAGTCTATACTTCTTATTCTTGTGATAATAAAGCTCATAGAGAGACTTTGTCAGTGGAACTTTTTCCAATGTTCCAAAGGAAAATGCTTGAGAGACAGAGAAAAGCATAGATGTTCACTAGAAGGCTCAGAAGTATTTTGGAAATGAACCAGAGATTGGAGATGACAGATGGAAAACAGGAAGAAAACCAGCATCTTGGAAATTAATGAATACACGTGGGATTACAAAGCATCAATCACATTTGTGAAATATGACTGAGCAAGAAAACTGGGAAATATTGGAGTTTTTTTGAATTTGTAAAACTTGTATTAGATTCCAAAGCATATGCCCTACTTCACGTCATTACAGTTTGGAAGAGCATGAAGGAGATTGGATGAGGAGGGAAAGAGGTAACTGTAAGTAAAACAATTATTGTTTTTAACCATATTTTTACAAAACATGACATATACTGCACATTATATAGTAAAACATTTTCAGTTATTTTGTGCATTATAGGGATTCTAAAGTAAACAGCAGACCATTTCTCCTCTTCTTCTTTTTGCTTTCTTCTTTTGTTTTAAGAAATGTAGGCACTGCAGTGTAAAAAGAGAAGAAAGCCTGGACAAAGGCATGTTTAAGATAATAGGCTATAATCTTGGATTGTTGAGGTGGGGGACAGGTTGTAAAAGTATACAGATCATCATATAAGTAAAATTCATATGCTTTTTCTTACTTTTGCATAGGGGATGACTGGAGTAAGGCCCCTGGCTTGATCTAACACGTTTTAAGTGGAAGCAAATAAGAAAGAAAACACTGAATGTAATAAAAGATTTTCCTTGCAAATAAATGCTCACAGTGTAATATCAGAAGCTTGTAGATGAAGGCAACTGTGTATCTAATTCTCATGTTTCTAGGGAGACAAGCTGATAACAGGGCAATAAAAACAGAATACGGCTAAAAGATATATTTTTTTAAATCATTCAACTTGTTTTCTACATCTGGGAAAGGAATAAAGATAAGATACAAACAGACATCACTAATGTAAGTAGAAGCACAGGCTGTACCATGCATCTTAGCTAGAATCATTTTAATAATAGGTAAATTAAAGCCTGCGAGTATAGCTGTCAGTCTGGGAGAATTGTTCCTATTAGGAGGTTTAAACTTCATTATTTGAAGATGTACATAGTTTTGTGTGTTTGTACTAAGTTAATACGTTATGAGAGGGTTCTGGGGATGGGTTTGCTTTTTTTGTTTGAGAATTTTCATTAAAACAGAAAGTCTTCTAACATGTGACATAGGTTCAAATGGATATGACAAGAAATTACTGTACAAAATATCAACCTGCCAAACAGTGTATACATGTAACACAAAAGCTGAAACTGGACATTAAAACATTTGTCATACATAACAGGGGGAATTAATATATTATCATAATAGCAATACTTTCCATATTATCTTAGAATGCGAATGGTTTCACAGGAATATACAAAAAAGTAAGAGTAATGAACTATATTAAGAAATGCAGAGTGCAAATAGCTATGTTACAGGAGACACATTTGGAAAGAAATGAGCATGTGAATTTGTTAAAGAAAGGATTTCTGAATGGTTATTTTGTGGAATATCTGGGACAAAGTAAAAGTGGATTAATTATATTAATTGCTAGAGGAGCTCCAATGGTGACAGGGGAGGAAAAAATATAACAATGGTATATTTGTAGTAGTAAGAGGCTACTGGCCAGGGAAGAGGATTATGCTGGCATGTATTTATACTTCACCTAAAACTGCTACAATGAGCTTAAGAAAATTCTGGGAGAAATTATCAGCTTTTTTTGCAGGGAATATTATTTATATATGGGGACTGAAATTTGATTTGCAACAGTGAAGATGTATCTGGGAGGCCTAGAAGTGAAACTATAACAAAAGAAAGTAGATTTTTAAAGAAATTTATAGAAATATTTGGTATGGAGGATGTAAATTCAGTAGTAGGAGCTCAGAGAGAATTTGCATATTAGCTAAAAGACACAAACAAACTCCCAAAGGTACAAAAACTGGGTTTGGCTAGACAGAAATTAAATTTTGCAGGAACATGTGCATTCAATTGAAAGTTTTGATAACCTTCCAATAACTATTTCAGATCATGCACCAAGAATAACTAAAATGGAAATGCAGGGTAATGAAATACAAATGAGACACTGGTGCTTCCCCATCTATCTGTTAGTCAGACAGGAATTTAAGGAATGGGTAGTGGAAGTTATTCGGGAGTTATTAGGGAATACAGAATTTCTTTTTAGAAAGAATAAGACAAAACAAAAGTGGTGTTTAAAAATAGGGTAGAAATGAAGGGAAAAAAATATTTTTAAAAAGTAACAAGAACTATTTAGAGGGACTGGCAAAGGTTGGAGTATTACAGAATATGGGGAATCTCACAAATCAAGAAGAGGTACAATTGCAGAGTATTAAACAGAAAATAAGGGACTACCTGTATAATATGCATGAGTTTAGAAAGATCGCTGCTAAGCAACTCTTTTTTTTAATGTTTCTAGTGCACCAATGCGTTTAGCACAAGAGCCCAGGCAATGGAAAGCTCTATTGTCATCTTTAGGGAGCCTATAACAAGAAAAATAACCAAATATCCTGTAACTATATTATAAATATTTTAGAAATGTTATGAAAATCTGTCTAATGTAGAGAAATGTAGAAATCCAGAAAAAGTTCAAATGGAAATATTTATGGAAGAATTAAATTTGCCAAGATTAGAGGTGGATGAGACTCAATTGTTTATGGTTAAGATAGGAATATATGAGATAAAAATGGTGATGTGTAACCAATCTGCAGGAAGGTCTCCAGCAATAAATGGTACTCCTGTGGAATTTTGGAAGGTAGGAGAGAAGAAAGTGATAAAGATCTGGAAGGATATGTTCAACAGTATTTTAAAAGAAGAAGAAGCACTAATATCCTGTAAGAAAGCTGTGGTAGCTGTAAAACCTAAGGATGGTAAAGAACCATCAGACTCAATTTATATAGGCCCATTTTGATTTTAAATTATGATTCCAAAGTATTTATGAAGGTGCAGTGGTGCAGCGGTAGCGTTGTCTCCTCACAGCAAGAGGTTCTCTGGTTCAATTCTCAGCTGGGGTGCCTTCTGTGCAGAGTCTGCATGTCCTCCCTACATTCGTGTGGGTTTCTTCTGGGTCCACCAGGTTCCTCCCATGTTACAAAGACATGCATCTGGAGCATTTCTCCCTGGGGCCTCCGCTGAAAATTGGCTTCTTTCCAAGTCGGACTTTCCCGGTTAACAAATGTTAAATAAATAAAATAAATAAAAAATAATAGCTATACGAATGGCAAAAAAGTGTTGCCAAAGTTGATAGATATGTATCAATGTGGTTTTGTGGGGGGTACCAAATATTTGATAACATTAATAGAACAATGATGATCCAGAGGGAAGCAAAATGTCAGAAAATACCTCTGTTGTATTCAACAGAGTAAACCTGGATTTTATGAGTAGGGCAATGGAAGCATTTTCATTCCCTGACACAATAATAAGGTTAATATGAGGATATATGAGGGATCAGAGGCAAAAATTAAAGAAGGGTGGTTCCTCTCTGATAACTTCTGTTTTTACAAATGAAATAGGCAGGGGTGTCCTCTTTCCCCTTTGGTATTTGTGTTATATTTAGAACCATTGGTAAAGAAAATAAGATACTCAAAAATTCAAAGATATAACTGGTATAGTAATCAAGAAAAGTTATCTTTATTTGTAGATAATATTATTTTGTCCCTTTTACAACCAGAAAAGTACATTTCAGTGTTGTGAAACATTTTGAGACAGTTTCAAGTCTTTCTGAATTACAAAATTAATGAAGATAAAACAAAGACAATAGCTGTAAATTATGTACCCACACACAAATTGATTCTGCAATACCCATATTTATGGAGACATGATAAAATGAAGTACTTAAGTGTATGGGTTAAAAAGAATTATGTTATAGCAGCTAAGGATATGTGGGAAGAAACTAAACAAAAGAAAATACAAAAACTGTGAAACTAGAAGCTCTGTTATATGGATATGGATAGCAAGATACAAGCAGTTGTTGTTGTGTCTTTCGGCTTTTCCCGGTTAGGGGTCGCCACAGTGGAACTCCGGTCCGCTAATGATTGATAGTTGATTTTTACGTGTCGAGTTACCAGCCCTGATGCACAACCTTCAACGAAGGCACCCCATTATTGATGTCTCCACGCAGAAGACGCTCTAGCTGTGAATCGAACCGGACAGCGTCTTACTGTGAGGCGACTGTTTTTAGTCCCTTTAATTTTATACACAGGTCAGGTATATTTTTATCAACCAGAGAAGAAGTTGTGAATAGCAATTAATAGAGTTGAAGCATTTTATCAGGGAGAGAAAGAGGGCAACAGTCAAGTAGGATAAGCTGCTCCTTCCAATAGGACAAGGTGGTTTAGGATTACGTCATTTGAAGGGATATTTCGGAGATACATAGTTAAGGCTCCTATACATAGCACAAGCAGAAAGCTGTAATTCAAAGTGGAAAGGGATGATGGTAAAACAGGGAAAAGCTTAAGAAATAAGGAGACACTGGGATTTTGGATGCAGATCCTTAAGGAAAATAGCCATACAGAATATTATATTCACAAAGTCGCAGAAAGTATTCTAAGAACTAAGCAAACGTAAGTATGGTGAAAGGAGATTCTGTCAATAGAGGTGACTGCAATTAGGCATACAGAGAATAGGCAACAGGGGGCTGGAATTAACTGGAGAAAATTGGACAAGAAACCAAAGTACTGGGCACAAATAATTAGAGAAGGAATGGTAATAGATTGGGAAGAGGACAAGAATACATTTGGACTGCAAGCTAGAGACTGCCTTCCCTATCAAAGATTGATATCAGACTATAGGCAAAGAAAAAGAACAGAGAGATCCTAAGTGAAAGGCCAGCACTGGTAGAGCTTTTAGATGACTCTAGAGCAGACGCTGGTGCTAAAAAAGAGATCATTAGTAAGGTATAGTCAACGTTGCATAATAAGTATAGGAATCGATTGGAGGAGGTGAGAAAGGATTGGGAAGAGAGATTGGATAAGCTATTCACAAAGAAACAATGGGTGGACATATGCATGGCTCCCAAATATGCAACAAAGTCTAGAAGTGTTAGGATGTTTACTTGGAAATGCTAGAATAGCTATTTTATACCCCAAGCAGACTCCACAGAATTTTTCCTCAGGGAAATAGCAAATGTTGGAGATATAATGGGGAAGAAAGAGTTAAATGGGAACATATTTTTGGAGAGTGTAATGAGTTGGCAGACTTTAAAAATTCTCTGCAGACTACTCTGTCAAAAATACTGGGTGAATAAATTGGTGTAACGAAGGAAATTATTTTTTAGCTGTGATACAGGATCTGAATTATCTAGATATAGTAAGGCCTTGGTGACTTTAATTCTTGTGGCTGCCTAAAAAAGCAATTGCTGGAAAATGGAAATTAAAGTCTAAACTAACCGTATTAGAAGTAGTGAATATAGTAACAGAGATAAAAGAACTGGAAGTGGGATCTTCAGAAAAGGGTAGGAGAAAATTACACAGAAAAAAGGGAAGTATGAGAACAATCCTTATAAATAGGTCAGTTCAGGAATCCCACATTTCCTCTCTCTGGAAAAAATTACACATTATTCCTCTGCACAAAGGAGGAAATTCAACAGACATTATTAACGTTAGACCTATAGCAATCTTATCTCCCCTCACCAAAATATTTGAAAAATGTATTCAAAAACAATTTCTAGACTATCTCCTACAGAAAGAGCATGGCTTAAGTCTTTCCCATAGTGCTAGCACTGCCCTTCTAATCTGTATAGATACTGTCAATAAAGTTAGAGATAATGGAAACTAGTCTCTTCCTTATTTCTAGACTTGTCTAAAGCCTTTGACACAGTTTGTCACAGCAAACTTCTACTTCAGATGTCTTCACTAGCTCTCTCTCTCAGCCCACCCTTCTGTGGTTCAAAAGCTATCTGTTCAATGGATATAAGTCAGTAAAATGGCACTCCACACTCTCTCCTTACCTCCCAGTCACCACCGGTGTACCACAAGGCTCTATCCTTGGTCCCTTCCTCTTTAATATTTTCACCAACACCCTCTATACATCCACACAGCAGGCCACTCTAATACAATATACAGATGATTCCACTCTCATTTGCACATTTGACAACAAGGTACACCTCCAAAGAATTACTCAGGAAGCTTTAACAACCACTGAAACATGGCTTCATAACTCACAACTCATGCTCAACCCAAAAAAGACCAAACTACTACTTTTTTCCTCAAATCCTTTCTCATGAAAAAACAAGATTTTAACTCCTCTCTCAACCATTGAATTCAGTTCTCATAACAAATTATTAAGGGTGATCGTTGATGATAATCTTACATTCGATCTGCATATACAAAATTGTATAAGAAAAACTCATCAAAAACTAGGGATGCTTTACAGAGCCAAAAACATTCTCACCCATGCAACAAAAACTATACTTGTCACTACCTATCTCCTCCCCACTCTTCTTTATGGCACTCCCATCATTACTAACCTCCAGGCGTGACAAAAATTAAAACTTCAATAATGCTATAATAAAGTTGCTAAATTTGTAGCAAATACCCTTTTCAGAACCAACCACTGTTTAGCACTAAAAAGCCCAAACTGGTTAGAAATGCCTCATCAGCTAACATATACACAGTTTCTTACCACCTATAAAATCAATGAGCATCCGTCTGCCTGTCCAGCACTAACAACATTCTACACAATTATATCCCCAGTCAGTCATTGTAATCTAGTGACCAAAACCTCCTGTCTGTCTACAAACCTATCAAATCTGCTGAGCATTGTCTGTACTTGTACAAGGTTGCTAGGGCCTGGAACTCATTATCTGTACCCATCAGGTCAGTACTCTCCCTACCATCTTTCCAAAACACTCTGAAAGACTTCCACGATAACTACATCCCTAAATGTGAACAAGTACCTTTCTATTCCTTATACCTCCTTACTCTCCCTTCTTCACTTACTTCCTTACTTCTATCAAATTCTCTTTCCTGACATTCTTTCTAAATATTCCATAAGCCTGTTTTCCTCTTACTTCACATTGCAATTCCTGTTTGTTTTAGACTAATTTACTTTTAATTTCTCTACAAACTGTCTAAAATTTCTCTAAATGTTAAATGATTGACATATAACTTATATCAATACTTAACCAATGTTTTTATATTATGTCTAATTTGTTATAGTTATTTAAACTGCAGATGTTTTTGTTTTATTTTTGAAGATTGTAAAAGTATTGTTCTTAAAATGTTTTGTAATAATTTGGAGCTTTTCTCCCTCAGCCTCCGCTGAAAATTGGCTTCTACCCAGTTGGACTTTCTCAGTAATCAGATGTCAGTGAATAAATAAATACATGCAAAATAATGGTTTGGAAGAAAAATGGGGTTTAAGGGAAGGCAGGAATTGAATGAGCTATGTAATGTTCGATTAACAATAACTGTATAGAAGATAACATATGATGTGTAATGTTTGCAACTGAGAATATGTCAATATGGTTTGCTTTCATTTATATTATTGCTTATGTCATAAGTGATAATTCAATAAAGCTGTTTTTTTATTTAAAAAAAAAGCTTCTAATCCCCAGCAAATCCAGTTATCGCAATTGAATATGCAGAAACATACACCACCACACAATGCCAGCATGTAAAAAGCAGCACAGATGCAGCTGTACACTGTACTAACAAGCGCAAGGCAAACCTCTGAAACAAATCCCCTTAGTGGAAACATGATATCAACAAGCTTTACAATAAAAGCAAGATAAATTTGACCTAAAGGAAGAAGAAAAATTCCCAGAATGACAGAGACATTGTCACTGAAATAAACAAACTCATCCATCAAAGCCCAAATCTGAGGCTAACATAACCATCTGTACCAAAGACATTCACAAGGCCTTTTTTAGTTATATTTGTAATCTCAAAAGCATACATAGTAATGGATTGAGCTGATTGTGAAAGATGTTACCTACACTGAGGCTGAAGGAATAGCTAACCTACTGTTCAATAAATTCAGTTCCAACTTTATCCCTTTCTCCCCTCTATCCATCCTACAGTATAGAGACCTGAAACCAACTCACCTCCAACTACCACATAAGACCAAGTCCTGAAAGAGCTATCAAAAAGCTAAGAATACTGCATCAGTAGGTCCTTACAATATCCCTGGATGCATCTTAATAAGCATAAAGTATGATTTAGACCCCCCCACCCCCAGCTTACAACATTGTTCAACCTCAACCTCCAAACAGTTTAATGGAGAACAGCTACAGTCATTCCCTTAGATAACAGAGGACCTTCCTCAGACCCAGGCAATTATAGATCCACAAGTCTGAACAGCCTCATATGCAATGTCATGGAAAAATTTATTATGGCACTAATTAATAAGGGCATACAGAACCTCTAAACATTGGACCTGCATCAGTTTGGATTCATCAGGGACAGGTAATCCTTACTCATTCTAATGGACTTCTTTGATAAAGGTCACCAAAGCAATGGATGAAGGTAAAACAGTACACACCACATACCTCAACCTGGCCAAGGCTTTTGACAGAATTCCACTGACTAAGTTTGCAGATGAC
This sequence comes from Protopterus annectens, assembly GCF_019279795.1. NCBI lineage: Eukaryota > Metazoa > Chordata > Ceratodontiformes > Protopteridae > Protopterus > Protopterus annectens. The sequence goes on along the minus strand of NC_056728.1, from coordinate 494,909,984 downwards.
TTCAAGTTAGAAGCAATTATTGAATCTCCAAATGACCTAGCCATCTTGCAGGAAGGTTTGTCCCACGTAAGTAAATGCTGCCAGAATCAGACTGAAACTAAATGCCAAAAAGTGCATTATCATATCCTTTGGGAAGTGGTATATCCCAGGGAATTACCACATTGACACTTCTCCCTGACAATTGACCTTGTTGTTTGGGATTTGGAAACTTATGTGGAGATGTAACTTAACTTTTCACCAACATTTATCTATCGTCGTATATTACACGGCTTATAAACAAATGGATTGAGACTAGATCTAAAGACGTCATTGTCCCCCTTTATTCAGCCTTCATGAGGCCAGTCATTGAGTATAATGTCCCCTTTGATGTGTATCGGTCCAAACACATGCAACAACTGGAATACCCTGAGAGATACCTTACTAAAAGGGTATGAGGCCTAAAGAATATGTCCTTCATGAACTACCTCAAAGCCCTGTCACCTTGTTGGTATCCAACAGACTACTAACAGGTGACCCATGTCTGGCATACAAGGTTGGATTTACTGCACATCAGTAAGTCAAATGGCATCGGAAATAGTTGGTCTGGGAATCCAAACCTCTTCTGCAACATCAACAGAACATTTTGGAGGGACAGGTATATCTAGCAGAGGATACCAATGATCAGGAACAGACTCCACTTCCTCACAAAACAAAGCTCATCTCTGTCCATATTCAAGTATAACTTGAATATATGGATGAGTAATAGTAAATTTACCCCAGGACTGCCCCCTGTGTTACTAATGAACAGAGCCAGCTCCTAAATACATCATCCCACATGTGGGTCCCCCCAGATTATCTATGGTATTATTTATTATTTATTTACATTTGTTGACTGGGAATGTCCGACTGGACGCAGGTCCATTTTCAGCGGAGGCCCGGGGAGAAAAGCTCCACAAATTAAAATATTACAGACATAGTTACAGATGAAGAATCCTAGCAGTTAAAATATTACAAACATAGTACATTCAGTAGATAACTAGCATCTGTTCTAGCCACGAAGTCATAGCAGATATTAACAATTGTTACAATAAGATGTTACTGCCATATAATAAGTAGATAGGCATGGAAGTATCAGAGCTTGCTGTAATCAAAGGTAATTTGTGGGGTGGAAGAGAGGTAGAGGGTAGATGGAGTGGGGAGAAGTTAGAGGGTAGAGTTACAAGGGCATAGCCAGCATGTTTTTAGGTGCGCTTTAAGTAAAGCTTTGAAGTGGGTGCATCATGGTAGAGAGGTTATTGTGGGGGGGGGGGGTGTTCCATAATTTGGCTATAGAGCTGGTAGTGGTATGATCCTAGTTACTCTCACTAGGAGTAATGCATAAGTATTGACCATGGTATGGGTAAGGCCAATCTAACACCAAATAGGATACATTAATTCAAGCAACAAAAGGGAAATTGGCTAGATTTCAAATGGACTGCAAGGGCAGCTAACCTAGTATTTACCTATGAACCTATGAAAATCGGCAGATATAAAGATTAAGACACATTATTTGGATTCACAGAGTTATGGGTAAGGAATACAAGACTGTCTATCATAAAGACAGTGGAATGTCAGAAATTTCATCTGCTACTTTGCATTTAACCTTTCCCCCATCTTATTTATACCGACACACAAACTACTTGGTACTGTATACATAAATACTCCCACTTACCTTGTCAGTGCCTCAATTCCATTTTCTATGTCAACTTGTTTGTACTTGTTTCAGATGTTCTGTTTTTGATTTCAGGTGTCACATGACTGCAATAAAGAATGCGGTTTGGATAGCTGCTGTATCCATAGTATTTTATATTTTTAACCATCTGCGGTGGTGGTGCTACAGTAGCATTGTCACCTCTAAGTAAGACGCTGTCCGGTTCGATTCTCAACTAGAGCGTCTTCTGCATAGAGACATGCGTGAATGGGTGTTCCTTCGTTGAAGGCTGTGCATCAGGGCTGGTAACTCGGCATGTAAAAATCAACTACCAATCATTAGCAGACCGGAGTTCCGCTGTGGCGACCCCTAACCGGGAAAAGCCGAAAGACACAATAACACAACAACTGCCATGTATGCAGTGCTCTACAGTTACCTTATTTCTGAGTTTTGTCAGGGGGATAAGGGGAGTGGCAGCCCTCCTTATTGATGTACTTTACATTGCTACTGTTGTTTTGTAGGGCTGGATTAGTGCTGTTTATGGCTGGGTTAAGGGTGATTCCAGATCCCATTACTGATAGAAACTGCATTGTGACTGCTGCAACTGCTATCAGTTTACTGATGTATGTTATTTTGCAAGGTCAATCCTACTTGTATGTTGTAAATGTAAATACTTACCTTGCTTCTTTTGTAAGGTCATTGCTACTGCTCTTTGTAAGGGGTAGGTTAGTGCTGTTCATACCTAAAATACTGAAAGACTTGCAGTTTAAGACAGTGGCAAGTGGATGGCAACAAATTGGAGTGTGGTTGCAGAGACAGCATTAGTAAAGTGTGATTTGATGCTGCACATTCCCATGTGTTACTGCTGTTCCCAAAACAGTTTTCCAATGTACAGTTACACTCCAAGATGGCAGTTGTGCAAGACATTCTTTCACCTTTGCTTTAGTTTTTCCTTCCATGTTTAAACAACCATGGAGTTAACATATATAGGTCAGAAGGTCGTGGGTTAGTGAAGACCCTTCCTTATATCATGGGTCCAGAGAGCTTGCCTTCCTCAAAAAAAAAAAATTATTTGATGGTACCTGCAGTTTTGTCAGGAGTATTGTTCAAAGTTTGCTGTTGGTAGATTATACATTGATTTCTTTAAATGGATTAATTACTTCATACCCATCACAGACCTGTTCAATTAGAAAAGAAAAGAAAACATTCTGTTAGGGTTAGGTCCACGTTTAGAGATATAATATCCAGGTATTAGGCTTGAAGACAGTTTGCATATTTGCTCTCCACACAAAGATAGATGCAGTGCTGACAGATTATCATTAATACAAGGCTAGTGTAAGTTAGATTTCTACCAAGACTGTCTGCAGAATACCACATAAAGAGTTACTCTTTAAAGCTAATTTAGTTTCTGTGATGTCCATCTAGCGGCTATTAATACCATAATCCTAATAGTACAAAGAGAGGGGGAGGTAACACACCCATACAAAAAGTGCAGAGAAGAAATATTTAGGCAATAAATGTAAATGAAACCAAATACATTCAGCAGTTATATAATCAACATTGCCTATAACTGTGAATCTTCATAATTTAAAATGGAAGGAATCGTATAAGACACCCTACCAATACACAAATATTTTACTGATGTGCTGATGTGGGCAAAACTCCATATTGTTTTTGAAAGTCTGGTAATCCTGTATTCTAGAATCAAGCTTTATCTTATAGTCCTGGATTTGATTTCCTCAGTCTTTGCCTACTGAGCGAATCTAAATAAGGAGCTAGAATAAAACAGTTTGCTAAATAAACAAACTACCAGATAACAAAAAATTCTACAACTGTCCTCATAAGCTCAGTTTGTATGCTGGCTGAGTGAATAGTCCTCATCCTTTTAGCAAAATAATTAGTGACAGTAGTGGCACTGTACCACAAATTGATAAAGCCTTTCTGCACCCCAGATGCCCCATGTTTGTTTAGTATTCTTGATCAGCACCGGGATAACTATATCTCTAAATGTGGACAAACACCTATTCATACCTACATCTCCTTACTCTACCTTCTTCACTCACCTCCTTACTTCTGTCAATTTATTTCCCCTGGCTTTCTCTCTAAATTTACCATGTCTATTTTTCTCTCACTTCATATTGCAATTTGTGTTTATATTACATTAACTTACCTTTAATTTCTCTATAAACTGTCTAAAATTTCTCTGTTAAGTCATTTTCATATAATGTGCATCTATTCTTAACCAATGTTTCCAAACTATGTCGAATTTGGTATAATTATTTAAACTGTAGTTGTTTTTTCTATAATTTTTAAAGACTGTAAAATTATTATTCTAAAAATGTTTTGGAATACTTTGGGGCTTTTCTCCCCAGGCTTCCACTGAAAATGGACTACCACCCAGTCAGACTTAACCAATAATCCATCCAGCCATCCATCCTCAACCCCTTTTTCCCATTTTTGCACATGGGGTCAGGGTGTCACATAAATAAATAGAGCCATGGACACTGGAGAAGCCACAGGGGAATGATGGGAGTGAGTGTCCGATGTTAGCTCATGCTTCCTTGTGGAAGGTAGGTGGCCTAGGCTGATGGCAATAAGCAGAGTATGAACCTGGGAAGCTCTATGCTGTATAAATGGTGAGCCACTTAGCTGGGAGGCTGTATATGTTGGAAGTGCTCATGCACCTCCCCAAGGGCAGTAACTGTGACGTGAGCAAGCCTGCCGCAAGGGGACCAGAGTTAGGACACACTCCAAGTAGCAGTATGCCACTGCATCAGGATCCACAATCTCCTCACTGGCCCTGGACATGGTTCAGGCTGAGCACACGGAAGGCCAAGGTAGGTCCAACAGACCCATTGAATGTGGACAGGAGCTGGTGGCAGCCTAGTCAGATACAGGTAGGAAAAATTCAGGAACAAAACCAAAAATGATTAGGAACAAAGGTCCCCAGTCAGGGACACCTTTTAAATATTGGTGTTATTCACTCAGAAAATTAATAGAATGACAGGATTTTCATTTGTGTGCATTTTCTAAATATTAAAAAGTCTGGAATTTGTATTTCTACTATACTGTTTAATGATTTGTCAGATCATCATAAGGCATAGACTTCAACTATGAGGTAAAATCAAGCACGTTCTGGAAATAAGGGACAATGAGAGGTGTGATGGCATTTAGACAATCAAAACAATAACATATAGCTTAGTCTAAAATGCTGTCAATTCTCTTTAATATCCAGAGTTAGACATTTAGTTTCTATGCAGTGCTGTAGATCATGGCATCAGGGGTTTAGCCAGGTATACTCAATGCACTCACCTAAGTCGATTTAGTCTATTTTTTTTTTTGTACATTTAGAAGTGTTTAAATTAATGTCTGCAACACAGACATCTTCACAGTATGCTTTAGGCAAACATTTTCTAAAAAGTCCTTTGATAAAATGGGAAACAAATTAAAATGATTCATAAGTGTGCTGGGATCAACATTTTGAGAAGTGTACACTGGCAATATCTGTGAATTTCTTAAGGAGGACAGAATGTAAATATAGCAGTAATATAATTTCTACAATTAGCCACCACTTAAAGAGAAATACATTTCTCTGCACACTTTGCACCATACATTTTTTAACCAAACAGATGATAAGGCAGAGAGGAGTCCAGACAGTATGCTCATTAGAAGACTACATTACTTATTCTGTCCTTGTTCTTTATTCATATGTAAACATCACTTATGTGAACATACACCTGCACTGCTTTGCATGATCAGGTGATGAAGGATAGAGAAATTAGTAATTCTAATGAGTTAGTAGTTAATGCTAAATCCTAATGCCACATGCTATACAAACAGCTGATGCTTTAGAGTTATTGTCTAACTATGATGGTGGTGTCCTGAAAGATTAATTGGCAATGAAATTGAGCATTACGATTTGAACATCCAATGTATAATTCAGTCACCACAGACATATTGCATACTGAAAGCTGGTGTTGCTCTGAATAATCAGAAAATGCAGCTATATCTTTAAATACACAAGATGTGTTCTGTACTTCAAGCCTTCTGTCTGCACATGTTGCAATTAGACTTTATCCTGAGATACAAGGAAGTCAACCTGCTGCTTACTTTATATCAGGTTTTGTTTGCTTAATTTATAGATGCCACTTGTGATTAAGTGCCAGCTTTTTGCTGGCTATGTGGCATAGTGTGAAATGCTACAAGGAAATAATACTATTGCTGGACTTAGCTGTTATGACAAAAGCCATAAATAATCTGTATCAAAAGGTGAGACTGCTGTCTGTAACTAAAATAAAAACAAGACACTACAGGATACTGAAAATAGGTTTATCAATTATCACATATCCTTTATTACTACAACAAAGGCTGAGTTCAGTAATTAAGAATCATCCGGAAAATCCATATTCATCTTCAGCCATATTGCTGCAACTTAAGATGCAAGTGATCAGAAACTTCATGTCATTAACTATAGGTACTTCACAAATAATCAGTTTTGAAGTCAGGAAGGTAGATGTCAAATAGGAAAAGGTCCAACACAGACCCCTGGAGGACTCCACTGATTACCTTAGCAGTATATAACAAAGTACCTGCAACATAAACTATTTGGATTCTGTCTTTTAGCCAACTGTCTATTCATTTTACCACATAAGGATCTATATGTAAGGCTGATAGTTGCTTAAAATTCTGGCCATTGTGTTTTGAATGAATGCGTTGGCCAGATCAAGATACGTGCTATGAACAGCATGACCACTGTCAACAGCTTGTACGACCATCTCAAAGAAGTTAAAAGTTTTAATAGCCATGTTCTCACATTGACTAATTTGAATTGTATGGGTGTAAGGGATTCTGGAATAAGTGTTGTTTGAATAGAAGTTTTGAGGGTGAAGTTTGCTGTGAACTTGCTTGCTAGAATATTTGTGATGTCATTTAGGTCAGGTGCCCGTCAAGGATGAGTACCGAGCAATGTTGAGTATTATTTCTTAGTCTTCTACTATAGCTAAAGGACCTGAATCTGTTCCTTGCTTTGGAAGCTAATCTCCGTTCATGGGTTCCTTTACTGGCCCTTACAGTGTGTTCACTTTCTTGGAGATGTTTGTAAACTGATCTCATTTTGAGGAGTTCAAATTTTACCATACAGTTTAAGGAATTTTTTCTGTTGTTATAAATTTTATTTATGTTGGCTGACCATTAGGTGGATTTATTTTTCAATTTCCCATTATGTTTAACTGTAGTTTGGACGGCTTGATCTTTGCATTTATCTAAACATGCATAAAACTCATTGGTGTAGTTGGTTGCTGTGTCTGGATCAGTAGTGATGATGTCATGGTATATTCATTAATTCATTACCTGCTGACTTCACATTGTCCATCTTACTGTGTATGCTCATGACTTGGTTTTCCGTTGCTCTCTTCTCAAATATAAAGCAACAGTACATAAAATCCAACACATTCTCCATAACCTGAATCCACTGTCACTTAACAAGTAAGTCACAATGAATGCTAAAAAGATCAAGGTGATATTTTTCAGTAGTCCTCACAAGCTTAAAAAAAAAAAAAAAACTAGCACCTCTCTCTCCACCCCCCTTACTTAAATAACCAACCTACATAGTGTGTCTCCCACTTCAAATAGTTGCTTACTTCATCGTGCTGTCACCTGAAATGGACTACCATTATATCACTCTAAGAACTAAATGGCTCACTGTAAAATAATACTGTCATGTACTATTTCTTTGATTTAGCCACAAAATGTTATACGGTGACGTTATTACTCCACTAAGCTGCAGACTGGCTGTAAGGAGCACTCTACATTAATATTATTACCAAACCAAGAGTGCTCCTGTACTTACCAGGCCTGCAAACTCCCTTTCTTCATGTTTTCTCAATCCCTGGACCTAAGTTGTCTGATAGACCAAATCTATAACATTTCTTAGCCCACAATAAGATGATAAATAAGTAAGTCAAGAAGGTATATTCTAAGAGCAGATCCAGCTGATAATTTGATGATTTTTTAACTGATTCTGGAGTGGTTTAGTGTTTGATTCTTGTCTAAGTCAATGTAACCAAGCCATTGTGTTTTGAATGTATCTGCATCAGTCCAAAGCCATCCAGGCTACAGAAGTACCCTACATTGCTAAATTTCACTTGTCCTTGTCAATTTCAAGTGTTGCTGTTCTATTTTTGAATTATTACTTTTTGAATGTCTGCACTGCTTTACAAATTTAAGTGCTGTTAAATATCACTGCATTAACTACTGGGTTCTGCACCTCTGACTTCTGCATTGTAAATTCTAAAAGTACTGATTATTTTTTTACTGTGGTGATTGCTGTTTCTGCACTCTGGGCTCTGTCTTACAGTGATTTTACATTAGGAAGATTTACATCTACACTCCAGTGGCAGTAGAGGTAGCCTGGTCTCTTCTGAGCTGGGAATCACTGTAGATACCTTAGAGTGTGCTGTTTTGTGATTGGCCAGTGGGGTAGCTGTCTGTTTATTCATTTTCTGTGCCTGTATAACGTAGTTACATTTGCATGATGATTAGCATCAGGCAGCAGCAGTTAGCAGTGCCTTGTATAAGTGCAGGCTCTTAGAATCCAACTTTCTCTATAAAAATACAGCCTCAGATAATTCCTAGTAGTGCAGAGCAGCAGCATTTTGGGAGACTGCACCAACAGTGTAGTTCTTAGCTCAATAACATCCAAGCAAACCTGCTGTAAAACTCTTAGACTTCCCAGGTACTGTGGTTTGTACATAGATAAACTGTGCACTAATGGTCTCATCCCTTGTTATCTACCTGAAACCACAAATAGACACTTTTCTTGTCTTAGCACCCAGCTTGGTGGATATGGGCATCCTGAGACAATGTAGCAACTGTCTCACATTTACAGACAGCCATCTAATTCTTAAACAATCAAATACAGTGTGTGAGAGATGCAACTATACAGCGTCACTGGAGGCAGGACTCTCTCATACAGCCAATATATCTGCTATTCAGATTGTCCATTACACACAACACCATTTTCTGCCCACCACAAACACTACAGACCAAACACACAGACTCACATATGCTAAGGCCCTAAAAACTAATCTACCCAAACCACAAAGACCTCCTAGATGCAGCAATAACATTAGAGTTCCTCACAAACACTCTAGCAAAGCAACATCCACCACGACACATATAAATTCAGTGCAAAGAGTCTCAGCTCAAAGTCCACAAGGCAAATTTGTACACAAGTTAATGTTCTCATTATAGGTGACTCCATCACAAGACACACAGATGTTCCATTCACCAAGCTGAGCAAGAACAGGGTCACAGTCAGCTGCCTGTCAGTATCCAGGATCTGCTAGATCATACATGCACTCGGGTCATTCACCCACAATTACCAGTATGACTCTGTCATTGTTCATGTGGATATAAATGACTTGAAACATGGCTCACTGGACTATATGAAGAGAGACATGATGGAGCCCTTGGACTATGTGTCCCAGGCTGATATGATATTAGCATTGAGCAGCATTATAGATTTTCCAAGGATGATGCCACAATATGAGCAAAAGATAATTGACTTTAACAAATGTCTGAGTTTCTGCTGTCATTCGAAGAGAGTCAATAAGTATTAGCTTGACAGGATATGGTTGACAGACTGAGTTGCTTCACTGAGGATGGCATGCATCTGTCCCCTTTAGGCTTTCAAATATTAACTAAAACTTTGTCTACCATAATGATGCCTTTTTAGGTAATGCCAGCCTGATAAACCTTCCAACATAGCACAACAAACCCAGGAAAATGTGAAGGTATTACTGCTCAACGCCAGTAGTCTGAACAGAAACCTATATTCCCTCCAAGCCCTCCTTACCCTAGAGAACATTGGCATCTGTGTAGTTATGGAGACATGGTTTAAAACTATGGACAGTACCCTGGAAGTGTAAAGCTGCAATGCCTTCCACAAATTCAGACCAGCTAGTGCACTGTCCCCCCAAACACCTTCCAAAAGATCTCCTGACCATAAATCCCCTGGCTGTCACTCACAAGCAGTTCATCAAAGCACTCTCCATGTTAAAAATACAACATCTATGGGCCCTGATAATATCCCAGGTTGCCTCCTCAATACTATAAAATATGACCTGTCTGGAGTCTGGACCTTTAGGATCCTTATTCAGCCTTAGCCTCAACATTGGCTTTGTGCCTAGTGAATGGATTAATGCAACAGTTATCCCTCTGCAAAATGGCAAACCATCTACTGACTTGGCTAATTACACACCTATAAGTCTGACTACTTATATATGCAAGGCCATGGAAAGAATTATCATGGATATCATAAATGAACACAGGAAATCTTCAGACACTGGATCCAACCCAGTTTAAATTTGTCAAGGGCAGATCATGCCTGCTAAACCTGGTGGACTTCTTTGAGAAAGTCATCAGAGCTATGGACAAGAGCAAAACAGTATACACTGCCTATCTTGACCTGGCAAAGACATTCAACACTGTTCCTCATTCAGGTATTGTCAAACTCACAAAACTAAGAGTAAATTCCTATGTCACCCAATGGATTGCCAGTCGGCTCAGAAATTGAACACAGGAAGTCAGAATAAGCAACTCCTCTACCTCCACAAAAAGGCCAGTCACCAGAGGAGTCCAGCAGGGATCAATGCTGGGATGCTCCCATCTGCAGCACAGTGGTGACCTCTGTTTTGATGGTTTGCAGCACATTTTTGCTATTTTGTTATAGTTTTGTTGTAACTTATTTATATGGGCAAGTCTAATGATAGGACTGAGGAAATGTAGATGAGGTTTGGTAAAAGAAAGAAATGAATTGTAGCTAGATAAGCATGGTCTGTAATATAAGGTTTAGCAAAAATGCAAGCTTTTTGTCTTGTTAACAATACAATTGATGTGTTGATCAAATTTAAATTTTTGGTCATTGACAACACCTAATAATTTAATTTCAGTTACTTTTCATATGGTTGTATTTTTAAGGGATGTGATTATAAGTTTGTTTTGATGGTCTTCCATAGCTAAGGAAGCTATGAGTATTATTATTTTTCTAACATTTAATTGTACCATTAAGTCTAATAGACAGTTTTCAAGTGAAAAAATCTTCTAAAGTTGTGTTATGTTGAATGCAAATAGACTGAAGTGCACATGTCTGCACAGTGGATAATGTGTCCTCCTTGTAAAAAAAAAAAAAAAAAAAAACAATGTCTTTCAGCTTTTCCCGGTTAGGGGTCACCACAGCGGATCACCGGTCTGCAGATTGATTGGCAGTGGTGTTTTTACAGTGTCAAGTTGCCAGCCCAGCTCCCAACCTTTACAGAACCCTCACACATACACACATACACCTAACTGCATGTCTTTAAAACTCACTTGACCACAGGGAAAACATGCAGACTCTCCAAAGAAGGAGCCCCAGCCGAGAATCAAACTGGAACCTCTTTCTGTGAGGTGACAACGCTAACCACTGCACCACCATGGCCATATAATATGTCCTTCTTGTACAGATACTAAATAATAGTGGACCCAAGCCTGATCACTGAGGCACCCCTATTCTTTTATATATATATATATATATATATATATATATATATATATATATATATATATATATATATATGAATCAAGTATAGATGCTCTACCAGTGGACACTCTGATGTAGCTTTTCTAAGAGTTTAGTAAGGAATCATTCATACTGAGTTGGGATAATCTATGAAGCAGAATTTAATGTGATGTGGTGCCAAAAGTTTTAGAAAGATTAAGCAAAAGGGATGCTACTAAATGACCTAAGTTTATTTTCTGAAAAAGTATATTATAAATAAATAAATTAAATAAATATTATTTCTGGATAGAACCAATCAAGTCGCAGATACTTAAATACTGGTGACCTGGGGAAAATATCAAGGTCAGTTTACAACATAAACTGCAGTTACATACATTTTATTTCTGTAAAATATCTAGCCCAATATGAATGTACAGGATATATAGCATAAGAATAAATACAAACAAAACAAAAAAAAGAATAAATCAGAGTGCCTAAGGGGAATTTCCTTCATAATCAGGCCAAATTTCCCCTAGTCAGTATAAATGCCACTTTAGGTCTCCCCCAAAAAGTAGGTTAGTGAGACTAACCCATTTAAAAAGTGTAAATAAATACAACTGCTATGGCTCAGTGAAGGAACTCCAAAAGTGAATATTCAGACACTGTTAAAGAGCATATATGATTAGAAAATGAAAAATGTATGTTTTAGCTGTTTCTGATTTTCTATAATACTAATATCCTCACATCACCCTAAGTAGATAGTAGCATTTTATTATTTGTTTTACCACAAAATCACCTGTTGAGAGATACCATGATGCCATAATGTTTCTGTTGTATAAGTCTGAGTTTGGGTATGAGTTTATGGACAATATTATACTGCCATTAAGATTTACTTTAAGAGACATGAGAGCTTCAACACACTTGTGGTGAGAAGACTTCTATGAAATAATTGCTGTAACTTTTTCAGGTGCAGAAAGTTTGTGGATAAAATAGAAAAAATAACATATCACATTGGAAAGATTATATTTTTCAGAAATGTAACTTGCAGTTTAACAGAAAATTGACATTGCAATTCAGAACTTCAGAAAGAGGAATTTAAACTTATTTTTTTTTCTGATAAAATGTGATAAAGTGCATAACATAAAGAAAATTATGGCATGTCTCAAATAATATAATACAGATTGAGAAAAGAGCAACTGTTAGATACTGGGGCCAACTGAAGGCCTGCTTCTATTGGGGGGATGAAAAACATTTGGTTCATGAATGTACAAAAAGAAGAGATGGGCAATATGTGGATCAAAGCCATCCTGCTATGAACTGTAAATCTTTTGTAGGAATTGTGATGAGTCTTGCCATATTTGGTTTGAATCTCCAGTAATGGAAAAATAAAGGGTACACAAGAAAGAAACTGAGAGGAGGGAAACACAACATGTAGAAAACCATATTCTGCAAGAATGTAAAATGTCTGATATAAGTGAGGAAGAAAGTGACAGAAATATGACTCAAGGGACTAATGGTAGAAGAGACTCAGATACAGTGAATCCAGCAGGTGAAGAAGAGGAGGAAGATGGCAACTCAGAAACACAAAAATAAAGAATAGAAAGAAGTTAAATCTATTGAAGGGAGAGTGATAAGGAGAGAAAGAAAAATAAGATAAGGAGAAAAAATAGGGTCTATATTAGAACATCGAAGTTTCACAGCTTCGAATGTTATAATATTGACCCCTATTCAGCGAACGCTGAAAATAGCGAAGCTGCAGAACATCGAATTTCTTCCTAGGAAAGGAATTTGGTTGGCCGTTCCTGTGGCTTTGGTATATTCAGCACTGTGGTGGAAAGTTACGGGTCGGGATCATGTAAGTGTGCGATTGTGTGGATGTGAGGGTTAGGGCACGGGATAGGTGAGTTAGGGTTAGGGCACGGGTCAGGTAAGTGTGTGATTGTGTGGACGTGAGGGTTAGGGTGGGGTAGGTGAGTTAGAGTTAGGGCGCGGGTGAGGTGAGTGTGTGATAGTGATGGACCTTAGGGTTAGGGTTTGGGTTAAGGTAAGTGGATAGCTAGTGGTGTGTGTACAGTTTAGTGTAGGGTTAGATGTAGGATTTTAGGTGTATGTGTGTGGATTGCTGTTTGTTTGGTATGTTTGTGTTGTGTGTATGTGTGTCGGAACAGCAAATTTTTTTCTAGTCTTTTGCTGTCCTGCATGTTCGATGTTGTCAGCGTTCACTGAATAGGGGTTGATAATAGAACATTCAATGTTTTAAAAAGTCGATGTTCTAATATAGACCCGAAAAAATATGCAAAAAGGGAAAAGAGATGATTTAGGTATTTTGTGACTAAGTAGAAAAATAATATCAGGAAGAAAAAATATGCAAAAAGGGGAAAGGGATGATTTAGGTATTTTGGGACTAAGTGTGAATAGTATAAGAAATTAAGTGAGGGGCTTAATGGTTGTTAAATGGTACAAGAAGAAAAAAACAATGTATTATATTTACTGGATACAATGTGTGTTGCACAAGAAAAGTCAAAAACCTGAAGATGCATGTGAACAAGATTATATGGTCAGTAGGATATGAAACATTTTCTGGTTTGGGGTGTTAATAAGAAAAGATGAAGTAAATATTGGGCATAACAACTGTATTACCAGGAAGGTTGATAATATGTGACTTCAGAAGTTATTAACATTGCATGAGGGTAATATTAATATATGTATATGCAAGTACAGAAAGAAAAAAAATGCTTGAAGAACTAAAAATATACGATAGTAAACATGTCAATAGTGATGACTGGAAACTTTAACCATAAGGTAAGAAAAAAAGGAAAAATAACACAAGCTGTAAAGGTGATGAAAGAAGTGAATTTCTGTGAAAACTTGAAGCTAGGAAAGTGGGTGTAGGAAAGGAGAATTTTTAAAACAGAGATAGATTATGCTATGTATTCCAGTGACATGAAAGAAGTGGCAAGTTGGGTAGAAGTAGATTTTTCAGATCACATAACAATATGGACTGTGTTTGGTGAAATCATAAATTAAGGTAAATTAATAAAATTGTTAACAGGGCTGTAGGTAAAACGAAAGAAGAAATGAAAATTGAAGGTAGTAGACTATATTAGGAACATTTGACAATGAGAATACTTTTATGAAAACTGGTCAAAATGATGCATGATGTTTGAAGTGAAATATACAAAGGCTCTTTTGGAAATAGAGCAAAGAGTCAAAACGTAAAGCAGAAAATATGGTGAAAGGTTTTGAGAAAAGAAAAGAAGAAGCAGGTAATAAAGTAAGAGAACTAAAAACAAATTGTATGAGAAAAATAAAGAAATAAATTATACAGTGCTGTATAAGACAATTTTTTAAAGGGGAAGAATGAAGAAGTTTCACATGTTTTATGAAAGAAGGTAAAAAAGAGAAAGTAAGATGGAAGGAAGGGTAGATGAGAATAGGGTAGTAAACAAAAAATAATTTATGGAGATAGTAAAATAAGTTGTAGAAACTGTGTATATGAAAGAATACATTGAGATGGGAAGGTAGAAAGTAAAGAACATTTCAGCCAGTGCAAAATGTAAGTTAGAAAAAAGGATTGACTAGAAAGAATTGTAAGAGGTTATAAAAGAAAGGAAGGAAGAATCAACACCAGGTTTGGATGGGTTACGTTATGGATAGTATAAGGAGATGAGTGCAAGAGAAAATAAATATTTCTGGAAATGATTGGAGGAAGGGATAGCAGATAAAAACATACGTGCTGGGCGATTAAATTTATATTGGAGAAAGATGACACAAATATTAAGAACTGGAGGCCAATATCACTGGGGAATACTGATTATAAAATATTGATGAAAGTATTGCAAAAAAGAAACTATACAAAGAATAATGCAAAAAAAAAACAACAGCAAGTGAAGGAAATGTTAGTAATAAAAAATTAATAGATGCTGTTTTGAGGGAGAATAAAATGTAAGGTTGGTTGTGTAAGATGTAGAAAAATTATTTGATTCAGTAAGTCATGAGACAATGAGGAATATTTTAGGAGATTATGGGATTGGGAGAAAAAGAATAATAAAAGCACTGTAAATTGTTATAAAATATCTTGGGTGAGGTTATGATAAATGGTTGAGTAGGAAAGAAAATAAAGAATGAAGAGGTATGGAACAGGGGTGTTTGATGAGTATGTGTGTATTTGTGTTAGTAATGAATGCAATAAATGAAACGTACTAGTGAAATGAGAGAAGCAGGATGGGAAATGGAAAAAGTCATAATAATACCTGTGTATATTTCAAATGCAGATGACTTAGTTATTGCAACAAAAATACGGTATAGCTGAGGAAAACTGTGACAAGGATGGAAAGGGAGGTTAAGTACAGCTCTATTAAGGCTACATCACTCAAAAAGTAAAGGCTCTGGCAAAATAAAGAAATTGCTTATATTTTACTAGAAATGGGATAAACATATTACGAATCAAGTTTGGTGAAAGTAGGAAAATATCAGAACAATGGAGAGAAATTCTTAATGAAATAAAAAAGCTAATTAGTAAAAAAAAACTTTCTATTTATCCTTTAAAGAGAAGGTAGAAATACTAAATGTGTTTATACTTGGAAAGTTGGGATATCCGGGGATTGTAAATATGTTTCCTAGAAAATGGAAAAATAATTGTACAGACTTTTTTCAGTTTAATTTGGGGATCAAGACTCAATACAGTTTGACAGGGAATTATATGGAATAAAAAAGGAGGAGGTTTGATTTTTTTTTCAGTATGGGCTAAATTAATAGCACCCCCTAGGTATGCATCACAATCAAGTAAATTAAATTTTTTTTATGGTAATGCCAGTTTAAGTATTTCTACACCCCATCTAGATTTGCAAGAATATTCAATAGTGTTGCATCCAATTGTTGGAAGAGGAATAGAATTATATTATTGGGAGACTGGAAGCACATATTTTGGGAGTGCCATAAATGAGGGGCATTTAATGTTACACTCCAGAAAAATCTATGGCACCATTTGGCCAGGGCTAGTATATGTGACACCCAAACCCTTTTTGATGGAGTTTGCAGCAGTGTCTGGAATTAGTTATTTGGGTATTAGCCTCTTGAATTTGTTATGTTGTAGTCAAGAAATCAATAACAAAAAGATAAGAAGAATTACATCCCCCATCTTTAAGGATTTAATGACACTGATGGATGAGCAAGCTGAATTGAGATGGATTTGGAGAACTTAACACTTAAAGCAAAAGTACAACTGGAATAGGTCTCATGGGCAAAATTTAGAAGGATTAACCATATTGAGTTTAAGGCATTGTAAAGTGTATTAGCATAACTGAGATAGGCTATATCATGTGTTTTAATTAACTTCAAATACAACTATTGTTGTGTTGCAGTATATTATGATTGCTTGTTAGCAAAGCTGAGTATGTTAAGAAACTAGCTGCTGTGATCTAAGATGTGATAAGGTACAACTTCTGGAGAATTCAGTTTGAGTATATATTTCAGTGACAATAGACCACACCTACAGATTCTCTGCCTTTTCTTTGGACATTCTGATTTTACGTGGTGATGGATGTGAAAAAATGTCTGTCAGAACTGAAGATATATATCTGCAGAAATGAACAAGTATGTTTGCTTTCAAGAATTTGCAAGTTTGGAAATAAAAAAAAAATGCCAAAGTATAATGTATAATTCAAAATGGAAATATGCTCCAAATGCAATCCCAATATTTTTTTTTGTGCACAGAAAATTAGCAAAAAGTTGGAATCTTTGGATCCAGAAATTAGTTATTCATCATAACAAACTGATTAGCTGAGAAGCTGAAAGAGTTACAGTGTGCTACATTTCGCTGAGGAAGAAGCCTTTTAATATCTTTATTACATCACATTTTAAGAAATGCCATCGGTACACATTCATTAATAAAAACAAACCCTGGTAACATTTTTTCATCGTTATTTTTGTGCAGTATGTATATGTTTTCTTGTAAATCTAAGTGGAAAGGGTTGATGATGAAGCATGGGGGTGGGTCAGGAAATAAGGACAGGATTTTGTAAGCAGATCCTTAAATAGCCATACTGAACATTATATTCACAATGTTGCAGATAGTATTCTTAGAACTAAGTCAACACTGGAATAAAAAAGATTTTTACCAATAGGGATGACTGCAAGTTGGGGGTACAGAAAATAGGCGAGGGTGCTGGAATATACTGCATAAAACTGTCAAAGGAACCAAGATATTGGGAGCAAATAACTAAAGAAGGAAGGGTAACAAAGAGGGTTGTGGACAAGCAGAAGTTTGGACTGCAGGTTAAAGACTCTTCCCTTACCAGGGATTGTTTTCAGAGTATAGCCAAAGAGAAAGGGCTAGGGAAGCCCTAAATGAAAAACCAGCTCTAGTAGATTTTAGCTGAGTCTAGAACAGAATCTACAGTTAAAGGGATAATTAGTAAGGCATATAAAACATTGCATGATAGCTATAAGAATCAGTCAGGGTCCGTAAGAAAAGACTGAGAAAAGAGACTGGAAATTCAATTTACAAAGGAACAATGGAAGGATATATGTATGGCTTCCTTGTATGCAACAGAATCCAGAAGGTTTAGGATTTTTAATTGGACGAATTTGCATAGGTATTTTTATACCTCAAGCAGACTTCAAAGAATTTTTCCTCAGGTAAATAGCAAATGCTGGAGGTGTGATAGGAAAGAGAAAGCAACTAGGGACATGTTGTCTTGACAGTGTAATGTGCTGGCAGATTATAAACTACCCTACAGAGTACTCTGTCATAAATACTGCTGGAGCAAATAGCTGCAATTAAGGAAATTATTTTTCTAAGTAGGGACACAGGATCTGAACTGGCTAGACATAGTAAGGTCTTATGTTTAATGCTACTGGCTGCCAAGAAGCAATTAGTTCAAAATGGAAATCAAAATTTAAACCAAATGTAATTGAGGTATTGGATATTTTTAAAGATACAAAAGAAATGGAAGTTATATCTTTAGAAAAGGGGAGGAGCAAATTACATAAAAATACATTGAATTTATGGGAACAATACATGCAGAATAATGTTCAGGAGGAGGAGGAGTGAGACTTAGGAGAAGGCAGGAACTGAGCGAGTTCTGTAATGCTGGAGCACATGATAGTTGTTATGAAGAAAGAAAACAGATGCAATGTGTAATGCATGACAAAATGCTATGTATTTTCTTTTCTGTTAATGTATATGTGCCTGTGTCTTAAGTGATAATTTAATGTTTGTGTCTTTTGGCTTTTTCCCAGTTAGGGGTCGCCACAGCGGAACTCCGGTCTGCTAATGATTGGCAGTTGATTTTTTACATACCGACTTGCCAGGCCTGATGCACAACCTTCAACTAAGGTATGCCCATTCACGCATGTCTCCACGCAGAAGACGCTCTAGCTGAGAATCGAACCGGACAGCATCTTACTGTGAGGCGACAACACTACCGCAGTAGCACCACCGCGGGTCAATTTAATAAAGATGTTAAATAAAACAATTATCATTCACTACAACATTATATACATTTTCATTTACTGCCTTACCTTAAACCTCACTCCTCTTTGGATATGCAAACAAGGGCAAACAATATAGTAGAGTGATTCGCAAATGTAGAAAATCCATGCAGAGAGACTTTCCAGGGCTGCTGACCACACCAAAATGTTTGGAGTTGCAACAGACAGGCTAAAAACATATATGAGGTAGCTACTGCACCAGTCAATATGTAAATGCGAGAGGCTGTTTTTGCAGATGGTACACATGGTGTCATGTCATCACCTTCAGTGGAGCCAAGTAATCCATCTGTCTTTAAAATATCATACCTTCCACAACAAAGAAATTGTGGACCAATATCATGTGGCTAAAGGCACCATGCAGGAGCTGGTTAAAATTAATCACTCTCATATATAGTCCTGAAGGAGACATGGAGTGCCTATCCCTGTGCCCACCAAGGTATGTGCATCTCTGTGTATACTGGCTATAGGGGCCTTTCAGTGACCAATGGATGACAGTAGATGTACCGCAGGCATCTGCCTTAAGGATACTTCACACATTCCACAGAGGAGAGAGGAACCATCATGTAAGCTTTTCATAACATAGCCATTACTCTGACATTCTTGCCACCACAGACTGCATCCAATTTCAATAGTCCCACCTGGGGAGCAGGAACAACAGCAATAGATTCCATTCCGTCAAATGCCAGCTTGTGTTTAATGCACAGGTTATAATATACAATGTGTTTGAAGACGACTAGGATACTGCCCATGTCTCCCATATATGGTGCAAATTAGACTTATACCAGCTGTTTGTGTAGTGTGATTTTTCCACAAGGACATCTTATAGGTGAAGATAGATATGCCCATGGGCTATGGCTAATGACACCAGTTAGAAACTCACAGACCATGGCAGAGAATGGCTAAAACGCTGCCTTATTATAGATCAGCATCATTGTTGAATATGTTCTTAGCCTACTTAAGGCAACTTACACTGTCTGGATGTATCTGATATCGCACTGCAGTAGGATCCTGCAATACACAGTAACATCTTTGCATTTTCTGCAATGTTATATAACATCCTGGCATGCAAACAGTTACAAAAGGGCAGACCATTTCAGGAGGAGGAATTACACAGCTTCAGTAGTTGATACAACTCAGCACTGGGATCTGGTGGACAGGTCTAGGGCTTTCACAGAAGACATGCACATTCCTATTGATGGGGGTGCCCTATCCAAGGAATGTCACAGACACAATCCACACCACACAGAGAGAAAAGAGATCTCCATGAGTATGAACAGCAGCTCATGTTTTAGATGGTCTCCACACTAACATTTAATTTATGTGTATGTCCATGTCACCCAATAGTACCCTCAACATTTGATGTTTGTGTGGTGGTGGTGGAATAACATGTTCAAGACTGTGCCTTCCCCCTCCCATGGTGGGCCTCCCCACCAGAAGCAGTGGTGGACAAGTCATGTGTAGTGTGTCAGCTATGATTTGTAGCCACATAGGGGGTACCTACGGCATGCTAACTCCTTACATCACATAGCAATGATGTTGTGCATGTGGCCCATGCACTCTCTCAGGTCATCACGCAGACCATGTACTACTCCAGCCAGCTTAGCTACACCTGTGCTAGTGTCTACCTCTCCTTATCCAAAGGTTGGGTAGCAGCCATGGACACTGTCAGCCTGGGAGTTGGACAGTATCCATGAAGTACTCAGCTACCGGCACACCATCCTAGATGTCATATTTATGTTCTATGGAGCTTGCAGCTGTTAAGGGTAATTGTGCTGCTTGTGATGTCATCATTCCCTGGGCAGATGTGTCTGTGTCTTATAATCCCTAGTTCTTGTCCTGGGTTTGTGGCAGTGTACTAAACAGGCAAAGAAGCTGTCTCTGTGGAATGTTGCTGGGATGTGGCCAATATATTGCCAGAGTCACCACTGATACTCAAATCTGTGACATTGCTGAGATGTGGCTATCATCATCATCATCATCATCATCATCATTTCCAGACAGTTCCTCAACATCAGATGAAGCAAGCCTATATCCACAGTGGAGGGCTCTAGTAATAAGAAATGTAAATACACCAATAAATGAATCATCATCATCATCATCATCAACCCCCTTTTTCCCGTTTTCTGCATGGGGTCAGGGTATGGTGTCAACTGTCATCATTTCTCTTAATTCAATGACACCCTCCTACCTTCTTTAACAGTAATGCCTGACTGTCACAAGTTTTTTTCTCACATGATCCATCCACCTCTGCTGGATGCCATCATTTCCTCTTGCCTTCCTCCTGTCTGTCCCAAATCTTCTTCACCAGATTGTCTTCTGCTTTTCTGCACATATGCTGGAACTACCATAATCTGTTCTCTTTGACCTTCTCTGCAATTGGAACTACTTTGAAATCTGCTATGATGTCCTCATTTCTGTCTTTCCCACAGTGTGCATCCTACCACCTGTCTTAATCACTTTATCTCCATCACCTCTAGCTGCAAAGAGCACTACTGACTGATATCAATCATACTTTTACTTAGGAATGGGGTCCATTCCCATCATGGCATTAGAAACCCAGAAGACTTGGAAAAATTAAAAAACTATGAGTACCCTCAAGCGCCATTTCTCTCCTATCAAAACCCAACATCTTTATCATATGTGCTGTAACCTCGTCTGAGCCTGACACTTTCCCTGACTTCATTTTCTTTAGTGCTGTTACTTCTTCTAGGGTGGGCTCCTCCTCTTCTTTCATCATAGGCTGTGCTTGTGCAGTACAACCTCTGTGGGGTTTTCATCCTTCAGAAGCTGCTAGATGTAATCCTTCTATCTGCCTTTGATGTCATGTGGACTGGTGAGCATGTTGTTGCTGGCATCCCTTATGAAGGGTGGCTGACTATCTTCAACTTTCTGTCTTTGCCTTGCACCTTGATAGAGTTTCATTGTGCCATCTATCAAGTCACTTTCCAGAAGCTGGTAAAGTGCCTCTGATGTGTTGTTTTTTGGTACTGCAGCTCCTGTCTTAACCTCTTCATTAGCCAGCCATTATTCCTTCTTAGCCTGGTTTGTCTTTTCTATCTCCCACTTTTCCTGCACTCTTTTCTTGTGGTTGCTTCATGGATTTCTGCATTCCACCACCAGCTTTCCTTATTTACTTTATTTCCATATCTGACTCAGCATAATATCTGTTCTATAATTCTCACACATACCACTTTGAGGTGCTGACATTCTTCTTCATCTCTACCTATTTCGTCTTCCTCCTGAGGTGCTACAGCCATCAGTAATTCCTTGAACTGTTGTGCTTTCTATCCAGTTAACTTACAGGCCTTCAGCCTACTCTCTGTTGACCTTAGAACCTTCTCTGACCACTGCTTGCAGTTGATTGTGGCAACCAGTGGTTTATGCTGTGGGCTGTTTCACTGAAGATGACTTTGCAATCACTGATTCTACACCAGTGCCCTTTCCTTACTAGAAGGGAGCCTACCTGAGTTGCATGTTGGCCACTCTTGTATGTGATCTTGTGACTTCTCTCTTGCTGAACCATGTGCTGGCCACCATCAAGCCATTTGCCAGACAGAAATCTAGAATGGCCTCTCCTTCGTTATTCCTGTTGCCCAACCTCTGTGAACCCAGGCAATCTTCATATCCTGTTCTGTTTGTCCCAATATGTGCATTCAGGTCACCTATTATCAAAACTAGTCCATGTTGAGTCCTTCACCTATATCTGCAGCCCACTGGATATAGTAATATTAATTGAAAGAGTACTACAAGGAAGTAATGGGTAACATTCATCATGCAGCCTCTTACGTCATGGTTGTATGTTGTATCAAGATATAGTGAATTACTTTTTCAGATGGTTGCCCATATTTAAACATGCACACCTGATACATCACCAACAAATGTGTGTGTTGCCCTGTTTAACTTGACACCAATGTCTGTCATTCTAATATGGATGTCAGAAGTGCCTGGATCCAATCCAGAGATGCTAGGAACTCCTCCATCTCCATCAAAGGTGGTTTAGTCAGTGGTCCCTCTCCTGTGACCCCTTGCTCCTGTGCCAGGCAGGCTGCCGGATGTCATGTTGCATTGATCAGGTTAGTGGCCTGTCTTCTGATCTGGTCATATATTTCATTTTGATCACTAAAAGCATTGATATGAGCTGTAATATTCTCCACTAGACATAGAAGGCCCTGTCAGATCTCTTGGGTTGGGAAATCTGCAAACCATGCACATGGACAGCCTGGAGCATGATTTTATTCTTTACATAGGACAATTTACTCTTTCTACACTTTCTGCAATCTGACATGATAATCTGAAATTGCCCTTATACTTGACATACCCCTAGAACTACACAATCAATGAGGCAGTGATGGTGAAACTCATGTGTCCTTGAAATATGAAAGGGGAGCTACCCATATGTACAACTGGAATCCTGTGGATATGTGATGTTTATACATGAAACAGGGGTGACTAACTAGTCTAGAGGGTGGCATAGGGTGCACTCGTGGCTGTATGTGGAACTTCTAGCATCTGTGTGTACATAGGCCATATAGCCCTACATAGTTCCACCTTGCAGTTTTTGGATGATTACAATAATGTGTACTAGCATATCAATGCACCCAGTGCTGGTGGCATAGACCCTCAACACACTCTGACTGCCACTATGTATTAACTTTTCTGCCATTTAAATACACTGCCACTATATGCTTTACTGTATCCAGGCAACCCTCTTAGTCATCCAGGTATGATATCAGATGATGTAAGTATGCAACCTAAAGTGAATGTATATCTACAACGGAACATCCTGCAAAGATGCAAATGCAATTGCCTTGTAGTATACATAGATGTCCCTCTGCATGGGTATGAGTGTGGGCCTTTCCACTCTGATCACATATGAAGTATCACAGCCTTGAAATATAATGTGCTGGCATACATTTATGAAGCTGATGATCTCAAGTGTTACACAGACCAAGATGAGCACATTCCCTAGACCATTTCCTCACTGAGCCCATTCAGGTGTATGCACTAAAGAAACTATGGTATTCATAGCCTAACAGAGAAATGACTCCCAGCAAGTGTAAGATCCATACCTCCAGTCACTATAGTGATACCTCAGAAGCTTCCACAATATTTGCAATACATGTGGGTTTGGGAAAGGGATTTGGGTGTGTATGGACAAAATGTGTAAATAGTCATGGCTTGGATGACTGCTGGATAAACATCCATGTTATGCATGACTTTGCACAGTGCTACACTCCCCCCACCTTCCCAACAAACATAACCCACAGCAATTCACTCACAGCAGTTTCTACAATAATAGTAGCATGATGGCAAGTAACATTTACACAACACCTACAGACTAATACACATGCAATAACCCCTCACCTCAACATAACACAGTCAGTATTGTAACACCTTCTGTTGTAATTATCACCCTGTACAAAACCTCCTAGCATTGCCATATCTATAAGCAGTAGGCCGAGTACTCATTTCTTGGCCTACTGGTAGGAATGAACTGTAAGAACACAGAACACTCATACGTTATGTGAAATGTACCCTGCAACATTCTTTACCCTTCATGTACTTTGTCATGGCAGTAGACCCTCACTTAATGTAACACTCCACACCATAGTGGCTGCATTGTTGTCACTTAAAGTCAGCAACATAAACAAATAATAGAGTAGCACACTACCATGGATATTGAGAAGCACCAAATAAAAACAGCAGTACAATATTTATAAAATACCATTCTTCTCTAACCTTTTAGAAGCACCTGCTTCTTACAGAAATCCTTGATAACAACTATCAACAAAGCTGGCCTTGATGCCTTTTTGCAATTTTCCATACAATGATGAAACCCATGATAGACGTGAATGTTTCTGTCATGCTATTTCACAGCTTCTAGCAGATTTTTTTATGCTAATGAGTCTCAGTTGAATGAAAGCTCCTGAATCATAACTTTATCTAATTGAGCAGTTATGCAATGCTGCACTAACAGATACATGAACTCACAAGAACACTTGCAAAGTACATTAAAGCATGTGTGGGTGAGTCAATGACCTTTGTAAGGATAAGGGGGAATATGTTATATGTCCAGAGCCAACATAGGCGCTAGAGAGCAAAACTGCTATCACAGTTAGGTACCGTGATGCTTGTATACTCTTTCCATGCCAGTGTTCACACAGTAACACCACCATGTCATGCCATACATTTCCATGCTATGCAATGGTAACATCATGACTGGTCATGTTAACCACTTACTCAGTTGCACACCTCATGTGTCAACAGCATCAATGTATGTGAGTACAAGAGAGCTACCATAGTTCTCTGGAATGTTACCTGGTGAATGACCATGGCTTCAAAGGGCTCTGATGTTGACAGGGCTGCCAGGTGGTGCCCTAAGGAAAGTAAAATCTTTCTTTTCTTGCTTCATATATATCACTAGTGTCTGATTGGGGACTCCTGTGAAGATCACCAGTATAAAGTGGATGTCTGGCACAGATTTATCTAGGTGGTATCTAATGGCACTGGTATAGCCCACTCAGGTGAGCAGTGTGGGCACCACTACAGTAACCTGAGGAGGTACCATCCTGACATTCTATGCTGGATGGAAGATGATGTCAGGCCAAAGACCTCAAATATGTATTGTATGCTTGAAAGTCTTATCAGTGCCCTGTTATTTGTCTTCTAGCTATCTGTTACATTACTGGACATCTAATTAAAGTGTGCACTGTGCTTCTTTTCACTGTTTTGCAGCTCAAGCAGAGATCATGGAGCACTCCCTCCTATTTCAGAGAAGAGCATCTCTCCAGGTGAAGGAGCGGGTAAGATGTCTTGGCATGTTATGCAGTACTCTGTAATATTACTGCATAGCCATGACCATTGTAGCATTTGTATAATTATATGCTCAAGTGTTGTGTTAATTTGTTAAAGTGCTGCAGATTACATATTACCACTGCCATAGTTTTCACATGTAGCAGAGAAATTTATGAAATATTTTGTTACAATATTTAATCTTAGGACTGACAGATGCCATACTATAACAAAGTATTTGGACAAATCTTGTAAAAACATGCCACACACAGTTATAGTATATACAGTTTGGTGAGGTAAGCACCTCAGTCTTCCTATAGAGCAGATCTCTGTGTGGCTGACATGCTGGGTAATTGCTACATCTTTGTGTTGTGCAGACTGTCTATTGCAAAGTGTACATGGGAGTTGGATGTGAACATGTTTGGGTTGGTGTCCTGAGGGGGGATCTAAATTGGGGTGTGGTTTGTGGGGAGTATTGTATGGGTGGGTTGTGTGGGAAGGTTGTGTTGGGTAGTGGAGGAAGGGGCCCTTAGCAACATCTTGCCCATGTTTTACACCAACAAATGTCCCTGTTGGTCATACTTTCAACTGGCATAAAACAATTTATCTTGTTCCAACCCTGTTATGCATACTGTTATATGGCAATTAACATTACAGTCTTTGCACAGCACCTTCTGATAGCTTTCTGTGTTCAGCACAGTTGCTTCTCTGCCTGTGGTACAGTGCCTTCACAGTAATATTGGGTTGCAGTGGTATTGCGTATGTGAAACTCCACATTATGACTCTCAGCATGTCCCTTCTGAGAGATCCACAGAGTCTCTGTTCAACAACTGGTTGTGATATCAGCCACCCACAAGTCCCATGTCACCACTGTGGCTTCCATACCATCAAACCCAATCCAGAAAATAGAGTCAGTGACACAGCACACCTGCCTGTGTATATTACCATAGGGATCTGCGGGAAATCCACCAATGCAGAACTATTTTATTTATTTATTTGCAAGTTTATATCTATCAGCCTGAACTATCTCAGATGGCTTAGTGGCATATGTACTGTTTCTTTAGTAGAATATCACATAATCTGAGTGGTCATATGTGACATATGTAATACTAACAAACAGTATCTTTTT
The DNA here is from genome assembly GCF_019279795.1 of Protopterus annectens. Taxonomy (NCBI): domain Eukaryota; kingdom Metazoa; phylum Chordata; order Ceratodontiformes; family Protopteridae; genus Protopterus; species Protopterus annectens. The sequence continues at coordinate 494,883,365 of NC_056728.1, read as the reverse complement.
TCTGTTAGAGAAGTCATATCTTGATGGTGTCATCAATGTTCTTCGGCAGTTGTTGACTTGGGTATTATTTCCTTTGGTGGCACTGCCAGAGGTTCACAGTCTGTCACTCTGTTGGAGTTGGCAGAGGCAATAGGGGAATTGGTGGACTGCTGGATGGAAACCTGCATCAGCTGCCTGGAGGGGGTCCATGTGTGGCTTAGAGTCACACCACTGCCTGACTCTGCCTTCACTACCTCAACTAGGGTCCAGTGTGGAAAGCAGTTAGTGTGGTGACTGAATTCTCTCTGCATCTAGCCCAGGCTGCACAGAAAAAGGAGTGTGATACCTGCTCTATGCACTGCCACAGTGTTTCCATTCCTTGTGTGTCTCCTCCATTCCCTGTTTGTGGTTCAATCCTCCCCATCACTAATATTAGACTAATAGTCTATAATTCCACTGTCACACACAGTTATGTGTCAGCACCTCCTATGTTGGTCTGCAAGTGTTTTATATTTATTTGTGCACCTCTGCTTCCACTGCCTTTCACTATATCCATCACCTGTCCTTTCCATCTTTCCTTCTCTAGTAAAAGAAAATAGGCACCTCTGCCTAAAAAAAGTCCCTTTCCTCCCCTTTCCACTCCCAGTTTAGCCTTCCCTGTGTCATTGTGTGTGTGTCCCACTGCTTGCTCTATCCCTATTCCAAAGTTCTTATACTCCCATTGCCCCTCATTTAAAGTAATAACAATAGATAAAAACATTGCTAACGGCCATTTACTGTGGCTTCCAGCCTTTTTTATAGCATTATTATGTTGCGTATGTGCACATGCTTAGGCGAATACATGCCACTCTTGCTTGCCACATTCCTGGCTACAACTGCAGGAAATCATCTCTCAATGCCAAGCCTACAATTTCTTTGGGTATGTTTTTTAATTAGTAGCAGCCTGAACTGTATAATTTCAATTAGTTAGTTAGGTCATAATAATATTTGGACTGTCATTCTACTCAGCGCCACCATGCTTGCCTCAGTGCAATTGCAGTAGGCGTGTTTCTGAATCCTAGGATTAATTCAGTGAATTCAGAAAATGCATCTAAGGCAATGAGACGAGTGCAAAACCAGACAGTTGGAACTAAATGCTGATAATTAATGTATATGAAGTTGAATTTAAACTAAATACAGGTCAAGATTTGAATATCTTACCTCAAGATTTCTTTAAAGCTGTGGATCTATTAGGTATTACCAGAGTGCTTTTTAAACATTTTAGCATATTCTGGCAACTTGGTGTCACCATCAGAAAGTGATGACAGATAAATATAAAAATAAAAAAGTATAACATTCTTGTTCAAATAATAACACAAGTTAATTCTCTCGATATTTAAAGATGTTTTGCTTGTAATATTCTAGGAAGGGTAAAATAAATTCATAGAGTAAAATCAAAGCCTACATGTGTACAGAACCAAGCACCTGGTCACAGAGAATTCTCAAATATTGTGTAGAACTACAGCATTAATACCCTACATGATTATGCTAAGTTATTTACAGGTTTAGGAAGTTTCCCTGAGGAATATCATATATAAATAAAACCCAGTATTATGCCAGTGATACATTTTCCTTATAAATTACCATTAGCTCTCCATGGTAAAATAATGCGTGAACTGAAATGAAAAGAAAACTTAAGATATTATTAAGAAAGAATCAAACATGTTATCAGCACAGTGGCATAGAGGGATATAAAGCCCTAACTATGGCCCAAGTTACCCAGGTACCATTAGCAGCCCAGGTATCTGAGGTGTTGGTAGGAAGAGATGGGCATGTCTAATCCAGAGTGGAGGGCATTTATTTCAGTACTCCCTAAAGGAAGGCGTGGTCAATAAGGGGGAGTAGCCCTTGGATAGAATAGATGAATGCAGAGAGGGACTGTGGAAAATGAGGGTAGGTCATTAAATAAAAAATTCTCCCAGAAGAAGTAGTCGCTGGCATAACCCCTAAGGATATCCTTAAGATCATTGATGGCTCTAGCCCTAATTCAGAGAAAGTGTAGCGGTAGGAGTAGGACCTGGTAGAACCAGCAATGGATGGAATACTGGGCCAGCTGGAAAGTATGAAGTAAAAAAGGGGAGGGGAAGCAATCAGAGGCAACAAAATGGCTGGGCCATATTGTAGATCAATATATGTGCATATACTTTAAATAAGCTATCCAAGGACTTGCACTAGAGTATAAATAATGAGCATGTGCAAGCCTGACTGCCATTTTGTAGTTAGCTGTTGAGATGTTAACATGTATGTATGTAAGCTCTGTTTGTTAGTTAGTTCATATTTAAAGATGCTGCCACCCATCTGATGTGTTTGTATATATTAAAGCATCTGAACGAAACCCCAAGCCTTCTTATTATTTGTAATACAGACGAATGTATTTATTTGACTTTTGTTGACCAGGTTAGTCCAACTGGGTCAGAGACCTATTTTCAATGGAGACCTGAGGAGAAAAGCTTTGAAAAAAGAAAAACAAAATACAGTATAATAACAAAAACATAAAATTTTGACAAGGTATCATAACAGACAAGTTATAACAGTACAATAACAAATACATACAATTCTGACAATGTATAATAACAGACATATATGAAATATGCAAAACAAACAAATATAAAAAATGCAGAAATATGCAGTATATGCATAGAGTGCAAAAGTAATGTGCACCGGGTTCAGAGTAATAGTTTACATATTGACTAAACAAAAAGCAATAAAATACAGAAATTATGCCTGATAAAGATTTGTAAGGTTGAAATAGATAGGGTATGAAAAAAGAGTATTAGTAGTGAGGTTGGAAAATAAAGACAGAGAAGCAAATAAAGAATAAGAAAACAACAAGAAGTAAGAGATAAAGCAAGGAGTTAATTGAAAGGAGGAGTAATGATGGTGAAATTAAAGTACCCTGATGTTTTGTGAAGTGAGAGAGGTTGAACATCATCTGTTAAGTTTTCTTAAGAAAATGAGAAAGAGGTAAGGACATATTAAGGGAGTATGAGTTAGGTAGGGTGGTAGAAAGAGCAGGAAGGTGAATTAGCTAAGTGTTTTTTAGTTCATTTTTGAAGAGCAAGGTAGATTTGAGAGAGTGTATATTATTGGGGAGTTTGTTCCAGTTATGGAATATTGAGTGTTTGTACAGCAATTTGCCTATTGATTTATTTGGTTTATAGGTATTGAGCAGAAATTGTTCTGAGCTATGGAGAGGATGTGTAGGTATGTAAAGGGATATGAGAGTGGACAGAGAGGGGCAGTCTGAGGGCTTGTTAATAAGTGAATGGGCCATTTGTAGCTGAGATAGTTGAAGCAGTTAAGTGAAATCAAGCCAGTGTAGTTGTTTGAGAGCACGGCAGTGGTGAGCTCTATAGGGGAGGTTACAGGCAAATCTGGCAATTTGGTTGCAGGTTTGTTCCAGTTTGACTATAAGGTTGGCTTCGAGGTGGGTTAATATAGGGGATGAGTATAGTAGGCAACGGAGCAGGTAGGCTTGGAAAAGAGCAGTCCTGGAGGTAGTGGATAGATATTTTTGTTTCTATACAGTAGGCCATGTTTTTGGTTTGTTTTTTTTGATTGAATGTTGGAAGTGAAGATCGAATTTTAGTTGGTTGTCTATTGTGATGCCTAGGAGTTTGGTATGGGAGCCGGCGTGAATGATGGTGTTGTCTAGGGAAGAGATACAGAAGGAGGCACTGAGGTTGGACATAGATTTGGGAAGAAAAAGAAGTAATTTAGTTTTTTAGGTTTGAGGATGAGTTGGTTGTTAATCACCCAGTGTTCTATGGAGTCGAAAGATCTCTGAATGAGGGTGTGGAGATCAATTAGGTTATCAGAGCAGGTAATAACAGTAGAATCGTCTGCATATTGGATCAGTGAGAAGGTGCAGCAGGCTGTGCGTAGATTGTTTGCAAAGATATTAAAGAGTAGAGGCCCTAAGATGAAGCCTTGAGGGACTGCAGTTTGGACAGATAGGAAAGGAGAGCAGGAAGTTTGCCATCTAACAGATTGTAGTCTGTTGTTAAGATAGCTAGAGAACCAGAGAATAGTGGAGGGGGTGAGGTTAAGATCAGATAGTTTAGATAGGAGATCAGGGTGTTAGACTGTGTCAAATGCCTTGGAAAGTTCCAGGAAAACACATGACACCAATTTATTGTTGTCTCTAGCCTCAGCAACAGACTGGGTGAAGGATAGGAGGGCTGTGGTGGTGCTATGATGGGGTCTGAAACTATGTTGAGAGGGGGTTAAGAGATTTTTTTGAAGTAGGTATTTGAAAAGTTGTCTATGAATGCATTTCTCTAGGATTTTTGAGAGAGAGGAAAGGATGGCTATGGGTTGGTTCTTGGAGGGTTCTGTGAAGTTACCTCCTTAATGAAGGGGAATAGTATAGAAGGATTTCCAGATGTCAGGGACAGTGGATTCTTTGATAGAGCAGTTGACGAGGATTGAGATGGGGTATGCAATAGTATTTGCTGCAAGTTTGAGAAATTGTGGTGGTAGTTTGTCAAAGGAGGGGAAACATGGTTTAAGTTTCAGTAAAAGGGATTTTATATGAGCTGTGGAGACGAGTTCAAGGGAGAAGGCAGTAGTGGTGCAGGGGTTGGGAGTGGTAGGAGATAATGTTTTGTTTTGGTTGGGAGGGTAGTTTACGGATAGATTCTATGAAGTAAGTGTTTAGTAAGGTGGTGGTTTCAATAAGTGTCTTATTGGGGAAGGGGTTGGGAGTGGTAGGCTTCTCTAGGTAAAGAATCTTGCTCGTAGTGTGCCAAACATGTTTTGGGTTTGAGTGGTGTGTAGTTTAGGTTTCTTGATAGAATTCCTCTTTGTCCTGAAAGATGTGTTTTTTTGTGAGATTTCTATGTTCTTTGAATTTAAGTAGGAGTGAGGAGGATTTAGACTTTAACCATTGTGTCCAAATGCTGTCTCAATGTTTCATTAAGGAGAGGTTGTTTTTGGAGAGTCGGGGGCGGGGCAGGATTGGTTTTGACTCTAATTTTTCTGATGGGTGCTAGGGTATTGAGTATGTTAAGGGAAGTATTGTTGAACTCAAGAACAGCATTATTTAGAGGAAGGTCATAGAGATTTGACCAATTAACTAGAGAGAGTTAGTAGTTAAAAGTTCCCTCATTAAAGGTGGCCAGATTTTGGCATTCTCTGTAGTGGTGGGTCTTGATGGAATGTAAGGCAGGCTTTGAATGAAGGTAGGGAGGTAGTCAATCAGGGAGTCAGGTAAAGTGGTAGAATTTTGGTAGTGATTAGGGTGGTATACTATTATCCAATCTAGAGTTGAGGATGAGTTTTTGTTAATGCAGGTGGGGGAAGTATAAGTTGGCTGAAACCATAGAGATTAATGGTAAGAGTAGGAGAATTTAGCGACAGTTTATTCCAATTCATGTTGACATCACCTAGTATGATAGTTTCATAGGGCATGTGTTGGGACATACAGACTAGAATGGATTCTAGAATAGGTATGTTATTGCCTGGAAGAATGTATAGCAGCAATAGCAAATTTTTTGTGGGGGTTGAGGTGACAGTTGAGAATGATAAGCTTGGTTATGTGGGATGTCCCCCCTGACAAATACCTGACACAGTTGTGAGGCATGCCAGATATGGGAGTCATGGTAGCTTCCAGGGCTGCCAGCACACACATCCATGATAATGCCCTGGGCATTGCACATGACCTGGCAGTTAATGGAGTGGAATCCCTTGCGGTTTATGCAGCGTCTACCCTGCTCACCGGGTGGTGACTTGATTTGTATGCAACACCTCCTCATTTTTTGGATACTCTGTTGTGATGGAAGATTTTGTAGCTGGGGGGTAAGATTGCAGAGTTAGAGATATGAGGTTTGAGTCAAGTTTTGGAAAGAGTTAAGATGTGAGGTGAATCATGAATTATCCAAGCATGTAACTCAGTTATTTTATTGGTTAGACTTTGTAGGTTAATGGAGTAGAAATAGATGTGTTTTGTTAGGGAGAGAGGTTGTTGTTTAACAGGGGTGAGTTGGGAGCAGTGGGGGCAGAGAGGATAGTCTTGGGGGATGGGCCAGGATTGAATGAAAGAAGTAGTGGTGTGGGTGTGGTATTCAAGTGGATAGTAGCAACAGCAGCTTAATAGCAGTATTTCAGACAGAGGGAAGACCAGAGGTGGGGATTGGTGTTAGGATAGGGATGAGCTAATATTAGTTGGTTGGAGGATGTGGAGATAGGGGGTTCGGGTGGTGGGTTGTAGATTGGCAGGTGTGAGAGTGAGTTTATTGGGTGAAAGCTGTGGTAGGAGGAGCCTGTGTTGTTAAAATGTAGATGTAGTGGGGGTGGGTGGGTTTGGGGGCAGGGTAGGGGAACGTAGTGAGCCTGAAGGGTGAATGAAATGGGCTACACCCGATGATCAAGTCTCAGCAGAGGATAGAGAAACAATCAGTAAATTGCTGAGCATTCTATAATTTCCAAATACATTCTGTGGCCCTTAGTTTTAGGCAGAATTTGCTTGAGTTTGTTTAGCTGGTTCAGAGGCACAAGACTGAGAAACTGTTTGCTGGTTGGGAACAGTGTGCAGAGGGAATGTAAGTAGTGCCAGTCCCCTATGAGAAACTGGAAGGTAAGCCAAATATGCAAGCAGCAGAGAGGCTAAATGTGCAACAAAAAGGTGGTTGGGTAGCGGGAAGGGGGCTTAGCCCTAACCCAGTGATGTGAAGGAAAGACAAAACAGGATATTCTTTAATTTAGCCTGCAATGATAGTAGTTCTAGGACATTACATATACATTAACTGTACTTCATAGCAGGTAGCTTGAGCGGGTCCTTAAAGCTGGGCTATTTTGCTGGAAGTACTCTGTGCATTAGAAGGGAAGGGTTGTTGAAGGAGGTTTCTGTGGCAAGGTGAACAGATACACAATCACTGATCTAGATAACAAATGTGAGAACAGAGGTAATTACTGGAGTACAAATGTAGTGTTTTGTGAATGTTTTGCCAGGACTAAGGCTAGAAGTAAATAGAGGAAGTAAAAGCAAGAATAGTGAGAAAAAATTAGAGAGAGAGCAGCTGAGGTGGGAAGGGTAGATAATGTTCAAAGTGTAAGAATCGACTCTTGAAAGGAAAAAAATGGCAATCAGCATGACAGAGAGATGTAAGCTGAAAGGAAAGTACAGAGAAGTGAAAAGAAGAGTACAGAAGGGAGCAGAAGAAGAGGTGTGAGAAGGTGGAGGGATGGGAAAGGAAGGCTATTAGTATATAGGGGAGAGCAAAAAGCAGAGTAAAAAGTGTATACAGTTATATATTATGGACTGTTTAAAACTTCTTAACTATATTTCTGCAAAGTGCAGTGGAACACAAAATGCAAAGTTCACAAAACAAAGCTAAGCACTATAAGTAAAATTGTCAGTAGAGACACAAATACAATAGCGGCAGCTACAGAAATGGTGCATTACCAGGATTAAATAAACCTGGCTACTAAATGGAAAAGCCAGTGGTTGGGTTATGGTATATCATGTGCCACTAACAAGTAGGTAACAGCAGATTGAAATTACAAAGGCCAAAAGAAAATTTGTAAAACCATATACTACAGTACAGAGTAAAGAACAACAATGTAACTGTATGAGTGACATGGTTTCAGAAGTGGCATTTCTAAAAGGACATGGTATCATAAACGACATATCCAAAGGGCCTGCAGTCAGAACTGGCATATTAAATGGGCATGAAGCTTAAAATGGCTTGGCAAAAATGATTTAAGGCATTTTCCACATGTTGGTGGAATATACAGCAGTGGACCGTTCCAAAAATGTGCATACTTCATAAAACAGGTCAGAAATGAATTTCAGGTATAAATCTTGCTCAGCACTATTTCTTTTTCACATAATATAAAACAAGGCATACAGAATGCTCTAAGTAATTTTCAAATAAACAAATATGTATATTGATAAAAATATTCAAATTACTACAGAAAATGTTTGAAATAAAGTCTGAATTGCATAAAACGAATAAAACAAAGGGAAATTACTGCATTTTTTCATAAAGCATGTGTATTTTCATATTAAGCTATCCAAACTTTCAGAAGTGTATAAAGTTTTTGTATGTTTGTGCAGTGTTACAGTAAAGTTGTTTCACAAAGTATAGCCATTACAAGGCATAGTTCTAAAAGTACAACCATTACAGAGCATATTTCACAAAGTAAAGTATTTTGAAGAATTTATTGTACATTTGAATGTTGTTACAAGCTCACAGAACAGTTTGTACATAACTACAAGGGCCATATTTTTAGTATGTTTGTGTATACATTATGGGTGTGGCAGCCAGATTTCGAAATCAGTGCACTTGTATTTGACAGTAATATTGCTGAGAACTAGAGAGTGTTTGAGCAGGAGTACAACATGTTCATACAAGCTGCATTTTCTGATAAAGATGACCATACAAAGGCATTTATTCTACTTAATTTAGCTGAATCAAAAGCCATAGAAAGGCAATGCTCATTTGTGTATGCACCTGCTATTTATGCTGGAGAGGGGGGAAGCCATCATTTTGTTGTACAGGCTGAGTCTAGGGAGGACCCAGAGTGCTTAAAACATAAATTTATAGTAATGTGTAACCCTCAGACAAATATTACAATAGAAAGGCACTTATTTTATACACGGGATCAAAAGCCTGGTGAAACTTTTGCAGCATATATAATTAACCTGAGAAATAAAGCTAAAACATGCAGATTTGGTGACTTAAGGGATGAGCTGATAAAGAATAGACTTGTGTGTGTTATAAAAGAGGATGCTATGAGAAGGATTTTGTTTCATGACAGTGATTACACTTTGAATAAGGTCATTGAGATTTGTCAGATATATGAGTTTACAGAAAAGCACACAAATATGCTTACAAATGAAAGCAGCACTAGAAGGCACAGTGATAAAGTTTATGTTGATAGTATGCCGCACATGGTTAAAAAAAAATTGGCCCAAGCACATGGCAGCTATAACCCCTGCAGCACTCACTGGTAAACACCAGAACTTTCTAGCACATTCCAGACTCTGCACAGCCTCAGTGAAGTATGAGTAAGTCAGCACACTCAAAGCATGGGCCCCAACCAAATTTCATTGTCAACTATCATAATTGTGGCAGTAATCATGAATCTAAAATGGAAAAGTGTTTAGCTTTTGGTCAACAATGCCACAAATTCAATAAATGGAATTACTTCAAACGATATGTAAATCAAAAGGCCCACATTATTTTATTAAAAGGGAACATTTTAAGAAACAAGTTGATCAGTTAGACTGTGACAAGCCTACTCTTTATGTTGATGGTGTGTCAGTGCTTCATGAAACGGAGAATGCAGTTGATTTAAGGGCATGAATTAAGTATTTTGTACTGTTGGATAAATGGCAAACCCATAGAACTGAAGGTTGACACAGGTACTAAGTGCAATGTTATGTCCGCAAAAACATTTGCGAGATTGTGTAAAGGTTTGATTGATTGATTTGGCAAGGTGTGTGAAACTTGTTGCTTATGGAGATAAAGAAATTCAGACCGAAGGCTCAGTTATGCTTTCATGTTACTCTGCAGGAAGAAGCTATGACTTATTATTTTATGTGGTCAAGAGGCACGTTCAGTCATTATTAGGGCTCAGAGACTCTGAAAATGGGACTGATTTCATTTGACAAGAAAGTTCATCATGTTAGCTTAAAAGACCACTACTTTAATTTTGCCCAGCACATTTTTCTACCTATGCTGATCTTTTCCAAGACAAACTAGGCAAACTTCCGGTTGTGTACTCCATTAAGTTAGACCCAGGGGTCAGGCCAGTTTTAAACCAGCACAGAAAGTTCCAATAGCCATGCAGGACAGAGTCAAAGCCGAGTTAGACAAAATGGTGTGACGAGGTGTGATTTATTCAGTGGAAACGCCGACTGAATGGGTATCTTCCATGGTGGTAGCTCATAAGAAAAGCTCAGATGACATCAGAATATGTATTTATCCATGAGATTTCAATAAAGCAGTAAAAAGAACTTATCACCAAATGCGCACAGTCAAAGAAGTCGCAGCCTTGATGCCAAATGCCACTATTTTTTCTGTCTTAGATGAAAAGAGTTTATTTTGGCAAATTCAGCTTGAAAAAAATCCTCATTGCTCACTACATTCAGTAATATGTTTGGCAGGCACAGATTTTTGAGAATTCCAATTGGGATAAATTCTGCAAGTGAAGTATTTCAGCGTGCAATGAAGCAATTTTTTTTCTAGGTATCCTTGTGCTATTATAGTAGGCAACATATTGGTAAGAGGTTGTAATGAAGCTGAACATGACAGAAACCTCAGAAAAGTTCTAGAAAGAGCACGTCAAGTGAATTTTAAACTCAATGCACAGAAATGCAAATTCAGACTACAAGACGTTCCTTATGTTAGTCATTTATTTACAAGTACAGGCCTATGACCAGATCCTTCAAAACAACCATTCTTGAGATGTCAGCTCCAGACAATGTTCAAGTCCTGCAACATTTTCTTGGCATGGTCAACTACCTAGGCAAGTTTATTCCAGACTTGAGTGAACTTTCATCACCACTTAGAGAACTGATGCATAAAGATGTATCCTGGTCTTGGTCAGAGCAACCAAAAGAGCATTTGATGTCCTGAAACAGAGAATTGCCAGTCCGCCAACACTCAAGATACTTTGGTGTTCACAAACCAATTACACTTTTCTGTGATGCTTCAAAATTTGGACTTGATGCAGTTATTTTATGAGAGGATCAACCTGTTGCCTATGCATCGAGAACTTTTACCCAAACAGAACAGCAGTACACCCAGACTGAGAAAGATCTTTTGGCAATTGTGTTTGCATGTTCAAAGTTCAATGATTATGTTTATGGTAGACCTAACTAGATTGAAACAGATCACCATTAGTCACTATCCTGAGTAAGACAATGCATTAAGCTCCAGCCTGACTGCGATGTATGATGCTGAGATTGCAAAAGTACAATTTCAATCTTGTCTACAAGAAAGGCAAACTTCTTTATCTTGCTGATACGTTATCCAGATCACTCAAAAATACCACTAAACAGAGTGACAGTCAAGGTTCTCATTCAATTGATGATTTTGAAGTCGTGAAAGTGAGGAATTTTTCTTCCACGTGACTTGATAAGTTGAGAGATTACACAGCCACAGGTCCAGTTTTACAAAGGCTCAACCACTTTATCAATCAAGGATGGCAGTCAAAGCAATCTAGTTTACCTCAAGAAGTGCAATCTTATTTTCCATACAGAGATGAGATTTTTGTCTGACAAGGGAATCATAATGAAAGGTCAGAAAGTAATTGTTCCAAAATCCTTGCAACCTGAGTACATTACCATCTCGCATCATGGCCACCCAGGAACCAAATCTACCAAAAGAAGGCAGAGAGAGAGAGAGAGTATTTTGGCCTTCTATGTCACAAGACATTAAGAGAGCCCTTTCTTCTTGTTCAGTATGTAATAGTACTCAGCCTCATCAACAAAAAGAACCACTTCAGCTTAACCAGATTCCAGAACTACCCTGGTTGACAGTAGCCACTGATATCTTTGAGTGGAATGGTCAACATTATTTAATGTTAGTAGCCTCTTACTCCAATTGGTTCGATATTGACTTACTTTCTAACCTAGCATCCAGTACTGTCATTACACAGATGAAGTATCATTTTGCAGTATATGGTAGTCTGCACAAAGTTATTTCTGACAATGGCACACAGTTTACAAGCCAACAGTTCAAACGATTTGCAAAAGAATGGGACTTTACTCATGCCACAAGTAGTCCAGAGTACCCCCAGTCAAATGGTTTGACAGAATGTAGAGTGCAAAGTGTAAAGCAGTTACTTGAGAAGTCAAAATGAGATAATAGTGATCTTTTCTTGAATCTCTTAAATCTCAGAAATGTTCCTCATAATAAACATCTTGGTTCACCTCCACAGAGACTTCTGTCGAGACAAACCAGAACCACATTACCAATCAGTAGTCAATTGTTGGTTCCATGTGTCAAGAAGAACAGATCAGTGAAAGCCAATCTGTTGTGGAAATGCCTATTACAGAAGTCGTACTATGACAAGACCAGTAGACTGCTCAATCCATTACGAGAGGGAGAAGTGGTAAGGATGCAAATGTCCAAAGGTTATGATTGGATTGGTGTCATGAAGCATATTGGTCCAGAGCCAAGATCGTACATTGTAGAATCAGAAGGAGCAACTTTTAGGTAGAATTGGAAACATTTGAGACCAGTGTCCATGCCTATACCACAGCAAATAGCTTATGAGAAAGACTCTTTATCTCAGAGTGAGTTGTCTGGTGTTCCATTTCCAGAGGATGTTCCAGAGGACATTCCTGTTCCTAGGATGAATCCTAAAGTTCCTGATACAAGTTGTGCACCGCAGACTGTCCCTGTTGCTAAATCTAGTCCCAACTGTTATCTCACGAGATATGGTTGAATCTCTAAACCCTGTGACAGATATGAAGTAACTTGGACATGAACACTGTGTTTTGTTTCTAATGTACATAGTAATGCATGCCTAGCTCTAACATTATTTTGCATGAAGGGCAATATTTTTAAGAGGGAGGATGTAGATCAATATATGTGTATATACCTTTAAGAAGCTATCCAAGGGCTTGCACTAGAGTATAAATACTGAGCACATGTGAGCCTGACTGCCATTTTGTAGGTAGATGTTGAGATGGGAACATGTATGTATATAAGCTCTGTTTGTTAGTTTGTTCATAGTTAAAGATGCTGCTACCCATCCTGATGTGTTTGTAGATATTAAAGCATCTGAATGATACCCCAAGTCTTCTTATTATTTGTAATAGAGACAAACAAGTGACACATATGGTCACTGTTTTGAAACAAAATAACATTCATATTTGTATCACACCATAAAGATCTAAAAGTGATTAAAACAGACCATTACCCATTACTAATGGCTGAAGCAGTTGTCACAAGAATGCCAAATGTTACGCTATTTTTGATATTAAATGCAAACCAAAGTTTCTGATGCATAAAGTGAGATAAACAAAGCTACAAAATTTGTACATTTCATACACGATTAAGAAGGTACCAATTTCTTGAATAACCATTTGGCATTTTATAAGCATCAGAGGTGCTCCAAAGAGCTGCTGCAGAAGTAATTGAAGGCTTTGAAAGTTTGTGAATATAATTGATGACCTGCTAGTACCCAGTCAAACTCAAGAAGAGCACGGCAAGAGATAAATATATTTACTAAACAGATTAAAATGGCATATTGCTAAAAAAGAATAAAAGAAAGAAAATGGCATAATGCAAGGTTTAAAATAGAACAAATATAAAAAAATGACAAGTCTGAACTAAATAGGTCATATTTCAACATTACTGAAGGACTGAAACTTTATGTAGAAAAAGGTAATACAGTTGTTCAAATATCAAATCAGAATATGAGCAAGCATTGCCAAGGTTTCTAGGAACTAAACAATTTCTTGCAAACACCAGTCACAACCAAAGTGACACATAGCTCACAACACCAGTGTGCCACCCAACAACAGCCCCTAAGGCAAGACAATGTACCCAACACTTTAGTCATAGGTGACTCTATAGTCAGGCACACTGATGTCCTACTCACCAGGCTGAACAAGGAGAAAATTACAGTCAGCTGCCTGTCAGGTGCCAGGATCTGCCACATAATGCATGCATTCAAGTCACTCCACAACAAGTACAAATATGACTCTGTCATTGTCCATGTTGGAGTGAATGACTTGAGACGTACCTCCTTGGACTACATGAAAAGAGACATGAAAGAGTTCTTAGATCATGTTGCCCAGGCAGGTATGACCTTAGCCCTGCATAGCATTCTGCCTTTGCCCAGAATGATACCACAGTATAAGGACATAATGATTGACTTCAACAATTGGCTAAGCTTCTAGTGTCATTCAAAGGGTATCCAGTATCTATCTGCCTGGTAAGACATGATCGACAAAACCATGATGCTTTGCCAGAGATGGTCTGCACCTGTCACCCCTGGGATTCAGGTTACTGGCTAAACCTCTTGCCACCCCTATAGTGCCTTTTTTAGGCAAGGTTCAAAGGACAAAACCACCACAGTAACAGATACAAGCATGCAAAATCTGAAGGTAATGCTACTCAATGCTAGAAGTCTAAACCTCAAAATGCACTCTCTCGAGGCACTCCTAAAAATTGAGAACATCAATATCTGTGCAGTAACTGAGACCTGGTTCAAGGATCCAGAGAGCACCCCTGCAATACCAGGCTACAACTCTTACCACACTTTTCGGCCACCAAACTGAGACCGAAATGCTAAAGGTGGAGGAGTGTCCATATTCACCAAGGATATTCACACCTCCAGGCTAGTTGCCCAATACAATGTATCTGAAATTCTCCAGGTGCAACTAATACTAGGTAAGACTGCAATCCAAATTGTAGCTTGCTACAGATCCCCCACTATGCCCCAAGATTCTCACTATACCTTTCTAAACATACTTGAAAATATTAAGATACAACCAAACACCCTAATACTGGGTGATTTCAACTACCCTGCCATTAACTGGGAAAACTACGTGGGTACCAACACCTTTCCCAACGGTTCTTGGAATTCTTAAATTCCAAAGCCCTGGATCAACTAATCTATTGTCCCACCAGGGGCTCCAATATCCTAGACCTGGTCATTACTAACATGGGAGATAGATGCTTCACACTAGTGGTCACCCCTACATTGGTCAGGTCTGACCATAAGCAAATCACCCTTGACATCCACATCCCACCTCTACCCCCCAGTAAGGAAACCTCTGTAAAGAACTTCTCCAAAGCCAACTTCATGCTACTCAAGTCAGAATGACAAACTTCATGACACCCATGCAGATGGGATCTGAAAGTTTGACTGCTGAATCCTACACTAAGACACTGTACGAGCACATCCACTCGTGCATGAATCATGCCATCCCAAATAGAACCAAGCTGCTCTCCTCCAAAAAAAGGAAGCCAATCTGGTGGTCCCCTGCCATAAACAAACTATACAACAGAAGGAAGAAACTGTTGCAGAAAAGAGGAAAATCCTAGGATGCAAAAAACTCCCTTACCAGCCTCAGTAAGATGCTGAGATCCCTCATAAAATCCTCCAAAGCTAGTTACAAAAATAAAATTGCCAAAGATTCCAAAGACAACCACAAAGCATTCTATAGTTATGTCAAGAATCTAAATGGCAATGCTCAGATCTGCTCTGAGCTACAACAGAATGGCATTAAATATATTGATACCAAGGATATTGCCAATATCCTGGCAGATCAATTTAGTGCCAACTTCACCCCCCCCTCACCCCCTAAAGGGCTCATCTCAATAGCAAACAATTGCCAAATTCTGGTAATCACGGCCACACAGCTAAGAATACAGCATCCATGGGATCAGATGACATCCTGGGCTGTGTACTACATGAACTACAAAATGAACTGGCACCTCACCTAAGTGTCATGTTTAATTATAGCCTCACCTCGGGCTTTGTGCCCACTGAGTGGTGCACAACTACAGTTATCCCACTCCACAAGGGGGGATCCACCTTGGATCCCGGGAACTACCATCCCATTAGTCTGACGAGCCTGATCTGCAAGGGCATGGAATGCATTATCATGGACCTTATAAACAAAGACATTGGCAACCTTCAAATACTGGACTCCACCCAGGTTGGGTTCATGAAGGGCCGATCTTGTCTCCTGTACCTGATTGACATCTTCGAATCAGTCTCCAGAGCTGTGGATGAGGGTAAGGCGGTCCACACAGCCTATCTGGACCTTGCCGAGGCCTTCGACACCATCCCCCACTCTGAAATTATAGATAAACTTACTAAGCTGGGCATGAATCCCTACATCACTTGATGGGTTACCAACTGGCTTACTGACAGGACCCAGACTGTAAAAGCAGAGACTCCAAATCCAGTTCCAGACAAGTGGAGTACCTCAGGGTTCAATCCTGGGACCGCTCTTGTTTGGCATCTACTTCTCTGAAGTACAGGCCAACACTAAGGGACTCTGGCTAACAAAGTTTGCAGGTGACTGCAAACTGGGAGCCATTATTGAATCCCCAAATGATGTGGATATTCTACAAAAAGGCCTTACAGAAACAGATGCTTGGTGCCAGGGCCATGGGCTCAAGCTTAATGCCAAGAAATGTATAGTTATCCCCTTTGGGAAAAAACATGTACACATGAATTACCACATAGGTGGCAGTACAATAAACACCAAAAGTGTGATGAGAGACTTGGGGACAGAGGTGGACAGTGGTCTCACCTTCAATAACCACATCACCACAACAGTCAGGAAATCCTTCTATGTGGCACACGTCTTCACTAAGGGCTTTTCATCCAGAAAAAAGGAGGTCATTGTCCCACTGTACTCATCCCTCATTAGACCCATTATAGAGTACAACACCCATTTGGTATGTACCTCACAAGACATCTGCAACAGCTGGAAAGGCCGCAGAAATACCTCACTAAAAGAATCACAGCCCTAAAGCAGATGCCCTATGCTGACCATCTAAAAAAAACTCCAGCTATACTCTGTGGCATATTGTCTACTCAGAGGCAATCTCTCCTTAACATACAAGGCCATGTCAAACCCTGAGTTGTTGGACATGCTCCACTTAAAGAAATCCCAATCCCTCAGAGCCACACATTCCAGGGGATCTAAACCTTGTCATCACAATGAACAAAACATGCTGGAGGGATAGGTTCCTGACCCAGAGACTCCCCATACTCTGGAATAGACTGTCCATACATGTCAAGCAGAGTGCCTCCTTGGCCCTCTTCAAAAGGAACCTTGACGATTGGATGGCAGATAGGAAATTCACCCTGTGGATCATGTCAGTCACCCTGCTAGACAGGGCTCCAGGGAAGTAAATATTGTGGGAAGAAATATCCAGGGAATTGTTATGGCTAGGCTTATATAGGCCCTAGGGCCGATATCCTAGTACCAACCTATGAACCTAAGTTCACACTTAATAAGTCTCATAAATATATGAATAAGAAAATTTGTACAATAAGATGTAGCCTGGGAATGGAGATCTGGACAAGAAACTAGTCTGGAATTTTAAAGATACTATTTATAAATGCACCAACATTAAGTTACTATGATTGAAATAAGCCTGTTGAGTTGTAAGCAGATGCCATTCAGAATGGCATGAGAGTTGTGGTCCTACAACAGAGCAGACCAGATGACTATGAGTTAATAAAATTGAACCAGTAGTGTACGAATGTGAAAAGTTTTACCAATATGTCTATGGGAAAGAAGTTCTGGTGGAAACATACAGCAAACCTACTCAAAGTATACTCAAAAAGTCTTTGTACAAGATACTTCTGAGATTATAGAAGGCATTATGTAATCTACAGAAGTATATTTGTCTTGAGTTCATACTAGCTCAGGCAAATGTAAAATATCCCTTTGCACCTATCTCAAACAGTAGGGGAAGTTCCAAGATGTCCCGGCCAAATTTCCCAAAGTAGTTTAAATACCAGGTCACTCCTGAAGAGAAGCCAGTAGTCTATGGATTTAACCTAATCAACAAAGTATGGAGAGATAGATAGCTAGCTAGCTAGCCAGACAAGCAACTACACATAGCAGATATATTGAGTAGAACATTATTTAGGAGAGATGCATACAGAATTACTAGAAGTAGAGGTTCTCAGTGTAATTTCACAGTTGCCAATAACAGAAGAAGAAAGAATATCAACAGGGCTCTGAGTTAGACAGTTACTGAAAGGTAAAAAAAATGAAAGGATCACTTAAGCAAAACTCATCAGAAAGGACATTTTTTTAATTTTATTTTTCTTTCATTAAATTGTTTGTTTGTTTGTTTGTTTCAGCTTAAATAAATAAGTTATATTCTGAGTTTAATGTTTAAGGCTTAGAAAATAAATCAGCCAAGAAAACAAATATTTGAGAAGATGCTTGAATTACATCTGACAATCATAAAGTATTAAGAAACAGCAAAATATATTGTGTATTGGATAGAAGCATTACTCATATAGATCAAACAATACAGAGATGAGCCACTTGTGCATGCAGTAACAATAATCCAAAGGAAGAGATACTAGCAATCCAGTATCTGATTGTCCATAGAGTCAAGTGAATACTGATTTGTTCCCTTTCAAATAAAAGTACAGTTTTGTACCTACCATAAATGTAGATGTTCGAAGATCCACATTGCTGCAGTCCTTACATATGGGTAGTCCGCTGTCCTCGGTCGGCCCGAATACCAAAGTATTAGGCTGACGTCGGTCATGGGCGCTCAGATCTGACATCAGAGCGTCAGGGTATAAAAGCGCATGACCGACGTCATATCCTCAGTCTTTTCTTGCCCCAGATGTCAGAAGGCCCAAAAAGAAAGGCCACAGCCCAAAAACAGGATACCTCCCAAAAACATGCCCAACAACAACCATCACCCAAACCCTATAACCATGCCAAACTACAGAGGGAAGGAGGGAGGTAAATTGGACTGCAGCAATGTGGATCTTGAACATCTACATTTATGGTAGGTACAAAACTGTACTATGTTCTTCATCTCACATTGCTGCAGTCCTTACATATGGGTAGAATCCCAAAGCAGAGGTAAAGGGAGGATGGCAAAATCATAAAGCAGTAGGGGCTGCTAAAATGCCCTGTAATATTGCAGTGGCAAATCCAGCCCTAGACTTAGAATAAAGAGGAAGGTGGTAATGCTTGGAAAAAGTATGTACTGAACTCCAAGTGGCTGCTTCCAAGATATCTTTTGTAGCTACCCCCCTTAGAAAGGCAGTAGAAGTGGCAGTAGCTCTAGTGGAATGAGGTCTGATTCCAGCCGGAACCTCCTTACCATGATAGGAATAACAGAAAGAAATACAAAACCCAATCCATTTAGAAATAGTTTGTTTTGAAACAGGTTTTCCCTGAGAACCCAAAGCAAAAGAAACAAACAACTGCTGAGACTGCCTGAACCCCTTGGTTCTACTCAAATAATAACGTAACTGCCTGTGAATATCCAAAGTATGCAAAATCTTCTCCCCTTTATTTTGGGGGTTTGCATAAAAAGTAGGCAAATGAATAGTTTGGTTCAAGGCCACACTAGAAACCACCTTAGGCATAAAGGAAGGATTAGTACGCAAAGATACCCTATCCTTATGAAAAATCAGGAAAGGTTCCACTGCCATAAGGGCCTGTAATTCAGAAACCCTTCTTGCAGAGGTAATGGCCAACAAAAAAGCAGTCTTCCATGATAAATACTTTAACTCGGCAGTAGCTGCAGGCTCAAAAGGTTGTAGAGTAAGCTTTTCCAACACAAAATTGAGATCCCAAGCAGGAATAGGAGCTCTACGTGGGGGTCTTATGTTCTTTGCCCCTCTAAGAAATTGCTTAAACAAAGGATGGGAAAATAAAGGAGGGTCACAGTCATAGTGAGCAGAAATGGCTGCAGCATGAACCTTTATCGAGGAGAAAGACAAACCCTTGTCCAATAACTCAGTAAGATATTGAAGAGAAACACTTAAATCAGGCTTGGAAACATCAAAGTCCTTCGCTTTGCTCCAAAGAAAAAATCTCCTCCATTTATCAGCGTAAACTTTCCTTGTACTAGGCCTTCTAGCCTCCAAAATAACATTCAAAACTTGTTGAGGAAGCTGAGACCCTCCAGGGTCTAAAACAGAATATGCCAGGCTGTGAGATGCAGAGACTGAATCTTGACATTGAGGAAGTGATTGCCCTCCTGAGACAAAAGATGCGGAATCAAAGGCAGAGGCCATGGAGGCTCCTGTACTAAACTCCTCAGTAGTGGGTACCAGTGCTGTCGAGGCCAATCCGACGCTATCAGAATCATGGATGGCTTGTCTAATCTGGCCTTCAGGAGTACCTTGGTAATGAGAGGCAGAGGTGGGAAGGCATAGACATGAAGATTGCTCCAACTGAATGATAGAGCATCCACCTTCCAAGCTGTTGGATGAAACATTTTTGTGCAAAACTTTGGCAACTGGTAATTTAGTGGAGAAGCGAACAGATCTATGTCTGGAGTCCCCCATAACACTGTCAACTTTTGAAACACATGAGGATCCAGTTTCCACTCGTGAGGATCCACAATTAGTCTGCTCAACACATCTGCTAAGGAGTTCTGTGCTCCTGGTAGAAACCTTGCCTGAAGATTGAGGTGTAAACTGAGAGCAGTCTCCCACAAAATCATCGCTTGCCTGCAAAGAGGGTACGAATGGGTTCCCCCTTGCTTGTTGATGTACCACATGACAGTAGTGTTGTCTGTTTGAATCAACACCTGTCCTGGGAGAAGTAAATCCTTGAAAGCCATCAATGCAAATTGGACTGCTAACATCTCCTTCAAGTTGATATGCAAATGTTGAAGTCTGACAGGCCACGTGTCTTGCACCCATTTTCCATTGAGGTGTGCTCCCCAAGCCTTGTCCGAGGCATCTGTCGTTAGAATCTGACTCGCCTCTGGTCGGGTCACAGAGAGTCCCTTGTTTAGGTGACATTCCTGAGCCCACCACAAAAATTCTTTCTGAATGCAAGGTATTATCTGAATGACAGTGTCTAGATCTTGGCAGTGTTGTGTCCATACATTTTTGAGATACCATTGAAGCTTCCTCATATGCAGTTTGGCATTGGGAAGCACCAGAATACAAGATGCCATGAACCCCAAGGCTTGAAGGACTGTCCTTGCAGTCAGCCTGGACTGTAGAGACATTTGATGGAAATAAAGAGAAAGGCTTCTTTGTTTGTCCGGGGTCAAAAAGGCCATCTGGGAAGCTGTATTCAGTCTCACACCCAGAAAGCACATGTCCTGAGAGGCTACTAGACTGGACTTTGTTTTGTTCACAGAATACCCTAGGCATCTTAACACTACCATCACATACTGTAGATGATGAAGAAGTTCGTCTTTGTGTTGTGCAATAAGCAGGCAATCGTCCAAATAAGGATAAATCTGTATTCCTCTTAACCTGAAAAAGGCTATCACTGGAGCCAGAACCTTTGTGAACACTCTGGGCACAGTAGATAAGCCAAAGGGCAATGCAGAGAACTGATAATGTAAATTTCCAGCCCGAAAACGCAGGTACCTCCTGCAACTGGGCCTGATAGGAACATGAAGATAAGCCTCTTTGAGATCCAGAGTTACCATCCAGTGATCTTTTCCCAACAGAGGTAAAAGTTGTTGTAACGTCAGCATTTTGAACTTTGGAATGTCCAGATAAGCGTTGAGGATAGATAAATCCAAAATTGGTCTCCACGTGTTCCCTTTCTTTGGTACTAGAAACAGGCGAGAATAAAATCCTAGTCCCACTTCTGACAGAGGAACTGGCTGTATAGCTCCTATTTGAAGAAGTAAAGAAATCTGCTTGTGAGCCTCTATCCTTTGCCGAGGAGGAATGTCTGGCATGCCTTTGAAAGGAGGCAAAGTATGGAAATAGAACTTGTAGCCTCGGTTTATAATGTCCAATACCCATTTGTCCTGGGTGACTAAAAGCCAGTTTTGCTTGAAGAGTGCTAACTTTCCTCCCAAAGGAGCTGCCAGGCAAGAAGAATCTGGCAGCTGAAAATGCAGGTCATTGGGCCTGTTTACAAAAGGACTGGCCCCTGCCCTCACCTGCAGATTGTGCAGGCGAACTCCAAGTTCTAGGCCTGAATGTACTGTGAGCTCTGCCCCTGCCATGTCTAGATCTACCCCTAGACTGAGAATCAGAAGAAGGGTAGGTCCACCCCTTAGTAGGCCAATTTCTACTAAACTTCAGAGGTTGCACCTGCAAAAAATCTTTAACAGTCTGCATAGACTTAGCCTTGTCTTCCATTTTCTTCAAAACCGACTCCACAGGGGGACCAAACAAAACTTCAGACTGTAAAGGGGCATCCAGAATTCTAGTTTTAACATGCTCGGACAAATTCTGATCCATAAGCCAGGCGTGCCTACGAAGAACTGAACCAGTGGCAGCCACCCTAGAAGAGGCCTGTACAGCATCAAAACCACACTGCAAAGAATGCTTACCCACCTGTTCAGAGACATGAACTAAATCCTGCAATTCTTTACACTCTATGCCCTCTGCCAAAGCATCCACTTTAGATTTTAGCTGAGAAAGGAGGAAATTCTGATACTTCAACATATGAAACTGGCAATTTAAAGCCCTCATTGCTAAAGTAGAAGAGGTATACACCTTCTTACCCCATCTATCCAAAGCTCTAGCTCCCTTATCTAGAGGAACCGGATTCTTTACAACAGAGGCTCTAACACCCTTAGGCCCCTGACTAATAGTTTCTGGGTCCGCCCTAGGACTCTTATACAGATATTTATGAGCCTCAGGCACCCTGTAATACCTGTCCGGTTTAACTGGCGCAGGAGGCAAAGAATCTGGATTAAGGGAAGCCTCCGAGAAAACATCTTGAACAACATCCAAAACAGGAGGTATAGCCAAGGGTCTATGCTGTGGTAAAACAAGAATTCCCTAAGCCTCTTCCGTGAATCAGAGAAATCCTGTCCTTCCCACTTAAAATGCTCCCTCATGGAATGCAGAGTTTCTGAAAATGAAAAATCCTCTGGAGGAGAAGCAGAAGGAGTGGAATCCTCTGCATCAGAATCCGAATAAGGGGGAAAATCTTGAATATCTTCAGCAGAAGACTCTGAGTCATCTGAGGCCTGATCCAAACTTTCCAACTCTGGCTCCACTCTGGGCCTCTTATCAGGAGGGGGCATAGAACTTCTAATTAAAGTAATCAAATCTTCTGCCATTTTAAGCATGTGCTTTTTAGGCACAGACCCTGAAGTACCTGGAGGGACACCAGAGGAAGGCAAAACAGACCTGCCCTTAGAAGAAGCCTTAGAAATAGTAGCAGAAGGCCTAACCACCTTAGGCATAGAAGGGAGAACAGTAACCTGAGAGGCCCCTTCAGCTAGACCTGAATCCTGTGAGGCCACATCCTGCAAAATCAAAGTTTCCCCCTGAGACTCAACAGAAACTTCAGCCGGATCCACCTGCTCCACTGTAGCTTCTGCAGGACCGGTGTCCGAAACGGACGAATCAACCTGTCTAGGTTTCAAGGATTTGTCTTTGCGCTTCTTCGTGGAAGCGGGCGTCGGAGGATCCGACGGCATATTATAATTACACCGCTTACCAAAGACTAACCTAGCACAATCTAACCTTCTTTTTATAGTGCGCTTATTAAACCTAGCACAAAACCGACACCCGACTACGTCGTGGTCCGGTCCCAAACAAGGAATGCAAAGAGAGTGATAATCCCTATGCGGTATCTGTTTCCCACAAGAAATACAATTATTCACTTTTTCTGACATCCGGAATTAACTGAGGCAAGAAAAACAAAAATATTCCCTAACGGGTACTTAGCCCAACTTGGTTTCGGTCTGAAACTCAGAATACAAAAATTTCAGAACGCCGAACGGCACTTGCAACGCTGCTTCTGCATCGGACCATGCGGCAAAAAAGACTGAGGATATGACGTCGGTCATGCGCTTTTATACCCTGACGCTCTGATGTCAGATCTGAGCGCCCATGACCGACGTCAGCCTAATACTTTGGTATTCGGGCCGACCGAGGACAGCGGACTACCCATATGTAAGGACTGCAGCAATGTGAGATGAAGAACATCCATATTTTGTATATGCCTGAATTATTATTCCAGTGCCTTGAGATAATCACACTTGACAAAGACAATTGTTAATGTGATCAGTGCATTAAAGTCTATATTTTTGAGGCACTGGACACCTGATGCTGCCATATCTGCCAATGATCCTCAAAACAAATGTCAAGAGATTTGCACATATGAGATTTCAGGCAGATAATATCCTGTTCACACTTTCTGCAATCTGAAAGACAACTTAAGAGAAGTTTTCATACAGTTAAACATTTCAGGGCAATCAGGGGGAAAGGGGGCTGTAGAAAAAGCTATGAGGATTGTTATCTCTTGGTTTTAGAATACAGGACAGTTCCACTGCAGGGACTCTGTCTTTTGACAGGAAAAAGGGTGGAAAATAAATTATATGCTTCAACTACATTACAGATGCCTGAAAAATCAGCAAACAGTAAATGAAATGTTGGAAAGGAATAAGCTGAAACAGAAATACTATTATAATGTAATGTAAACTGCAGAGGAGTATCAACTTTACAATCTGGAGACAGAATAAGAATATAAAAGCCATGGGAAAGTTTGTAGCATGAATCTGCAAGACATTGATAAAACAGAAAAATCAAGATCCTGTGCTGCTCATCGGGAACATGGAAAGCTGTAAGACAAAATTGCAGTCTTTTGTATAAAACAAATACATAATACATAAAAGTGAAATATCCAGGAAAAAGAGCCACCAGAAGTATCACAACCAGTACTGCTGTAAGAAAATGGAGACTGTCTGAGAACTGTCAGAAATTAGTTGCATAAAGAGAAATTCATCAATGCATGTCTCCATGTCAATTTGTCCTTACAGGAACTAGCCCAAAAGGAAAATTAGTTATCCTGTTAAATACTTCATATATAGACAATCAGAAACCAGACAGAGATATGGACTGTTCCAGAGTTAAATATTACATTAAGGAAATACATTGTTGAATTTATTAAAATATCTTTAAATAAATAAAAATGCATGATTTAATTAGCCCATGATACACAAATATCAGATATACAGAATTTTAATGCTAATGAGGTAGCTTTAGTGATCTGGATACTATGTAGTACAAGTTCTAGCAAACTCTAGACTGTGTACACTAGACCAAATTTACAGTGTCTCTGTTTTATCTATTGGCCATTCAGAGACTACAACCACTCTATACAGTGGAGTTACAATCTACAGCTATAACTCTGAGCTACACAGCTCCATACACATCTTGTTCCAGTAAAGAATACTCCTTGTTAGACAAAATACCTCAGATTATCATTACAGTAACCTAAATAATATGGGTCTATATTATATGTTCGAAAACACTTAACATCGAACACTTCTTCAGCAAAGAGCGAAGTTTAAAGAGCGAACTGCAATTACAGTGAAAGTCCGAATCAGCGATTTTTTTTCCCCGGGAAAAAAATCACTTGCCCCATACAAAATGGAACATCTAACATTACAAAGTGGGGGACTTCGCCGGACACCCCACCAATGTGGGAGCTGTGCCCCCCACCCCTAACTAAATATACCAACTCCAAGATTGCACCACAGTGGGGAAAAGGGCAAACTCACTAGGACGGCCAAGTGATTTCTTTCCCAGGGAAAAAAATTGCTGATGCAGGCTTTCGCTGAAATGCAAGTTCACTCTTTAAGGGTTGCTGAAGAGGTGTTCGATGTTAAGTGTTTTCTAACATATAATATAAACCCCAGTAATACATGCCTCCATGCAAAATGTGACTTAACAAATGTATTACCCTTGCAGTATACTGCCCCTGTACAGTAGCACTGTTGATCTAATACTCACAAAAATCTTCAGTCAGTCACAGCCCAAAGTATAGGGTAGTTCTGCTTCCCCACTGTGCAACATCTGCTACTGATTTGTGGGCTATTTATGTATAATAGGTGGTACAGTTCTAGATCTTGAATGTGACTTCTTACAACCATGTTTTGCAGACTCAGCAGCTCAACAGGTAGCACACTCACCTCTTGTGCTGGAAGATCAGAAGGCTGTGGATTCTATTCTCACACCAGGTATCTGGATTAATTTTTCAATACTGACACTGCAGTGCAGCATGAGGAGACAGTGCTACACTCCTGAATGAGATGTTGTTTGATGTTATAGCCCATCTGCATCAGTTGGTGGCAGCTCACATGGATGTAAAAAATCTCATGGTACTTACTGAAAAGAATAGCGGAAGTTCACGGTACCCTGGCAAATTTTCCCTAGTCGTTATGAATACCATCTCAGGACACCCCTAAAAGAAGACATTGGTTTTGTGGGACAAACCCAGTCAACAACATATAAATAAATAAATAAACCATATAAACAGTATAAACATAACAAACATTGCTGCTATTCATGCTGAAATATTCTGAGACTGCAGAAGTCATTCATGCTGCGACTTTGAGTTAATTTTTTTTTTTGCTATTGTTTTTAAGTTTTTATGTTTTTGGAGCTCTTCACCCTAGGCCTCCATTACAAATGGGCTTTGTGCCCAACTGGAATTTCCAGTTCAACACTGTATTATTCCTACAGAATTTGTACAGAAATTGGGTCTGTGATAAGTCAAACAGCAGAAAGAAAGGATACATTATTACCAGAGGTGATATGGCAGCAATACATGTTTTCTTGGCAACCCTTACTCCAAGCTTCCAGGAGAACGAAGATAAACTAAGCACAGAGAAATGCAGGTGAGACAGTAGGTAGGCCATCCTCAGGTGTTTGTTGAAAATGTAAATTACACAGGTGTACTGCTTGGCTGAAAACCATTTGCGTGAAATTGCATCGCATGTAGATTATTACACTCTTGAATTAAATTAAATATAATTATGATTTGGTGAAGGAACGGAGTACACCAGCACTTGCAGGGATGTCTGCCTTCAGACTGCTGCTAGCAGACTCCATTTTATCCTGTAACAAGGTTCCCATAAATGCATCCCTTTTCCATGGACCACACTTGTAGATGCCATATGTCTTTTTATGCCTGCATGTAGTTCATGCGCAGTGCCTATGCCCTGTTACTTAATGGGACAGCTGCTACTGTCCCACCAAACATCATGTCTGATCCTCCATGGTGTTATGTTTTGGATGATTGGGATTTATTATGATTTGCTGTCACGTATGCCCTGACAGTGGACCAAGGATCTTGTAACTCCAAATCTACACAGGTTGAGGCACACTGTGCACTGTTCTGCTTATAAAATCCAAACATGGAACTGCAACACATTATGTGCATAATGATAAAATGCATTTTTGTCAATGCACAGAAGCATTGACACTCTGTTAATCCCAACACAGAGCATAGTCACTACATTGCATTTCACACTGTTGAAGCACACATCGTCATAAAAGCAGACAGGCAGGTAATACAACAGTGCTTTAGTGATCTTGTGTTTCCGAGAAGTAGAAACACATACAAAGTGTTTTACAGGAAAGCTCCCCTACTCCCTTACTTGTATATAGTAACACCATGGCTGGCCTAATGTGACAATATGGCAATCTACAGTACAATGTTATAGTCAACCAAAGTGGAATCAGCAACAACACTAATCAGCTAACTATGAAGTCTGCTGGTAGTTACACCCCTCCTATCCAATAGCTCTGCACTCAAGACCAAACTGATTGCTACAATACATGATATATAAGTATGATGCTTTTTTGAATCATATCCATGATGTCCCACACACTAAAGAAACTCCAGTCTTGCAAAGATCCCCTGTGGATCTTTCCAAATCCTGCTTTCTGAACTTGTATGAGTTTTTATATCCCTTTTTATATATTACCTAGATGTCACTTAATTATTAGTTCGGCTACTGTGGCTTTTGTGCAGAAGTACCATAAGTATATCCAGTTCTTAGGTGTGACCTTTGTATATAACACTATATCCTTTTTCTACCTCTGTAATTGTTACACTTGCTCTTGTGCTTCATGTGCTGTATATATTGGGAGCTTTCCTACCTGTTCCCTCTCTGAAAATGGGCAGTACTTTGTAGGGTTAACCTAGTTAAGAAATGTTGGGAGGGTGGCCGAATGGTTAAGGTGTTTGCCTTACAAACACAAGGTGCAGGGTTTGAGTCTCACAAGGGATAATTGGCCAGGCTTAAAATGGCTCGCAAGGGCAGTTAGCTTAGTACTAATCTATGAACCTATGTAAATGTGTTTGTCCTGCTATATCTCAGAATACTGCATATCTGGTTTATTGTTTTTCTTTAAACAAAGGCTTTTAATTTATAAACTACATCTTTCACTGATGTCAATTGTGTGCTTATGCCAACTCTTTCTGGATGTGTCACAATAGCTGCTTTAGACTAGCTGGTAATAAATTAAATTAATTGCTTTAGAAGTTGTTTTTATTAACGACCAATAAAAAAATAAAAAAAAAACCACAGTATAACCATCAACCAGAATAAGAAAAATGAGCCAACATTCCGACAATAAAATAGATAGGTTGTTGTTGTTTGTCTTTCGGCTTTTTCCCGGTAAGGGGTCGCCACAGCGGAACTCCGGCCCACTAATGATTGGCAGTAGATTTTTTTTTTATGAAATGCCGAGGTGCCAGCTCGATGCCCAACCTTCAACGAAGGCACGCATGTCTTTCGAACGCTACCCAACCGCGGGGAGGACTTGCAGACTCCACACAGAAGGCACTCCCAAGCCGAGAATCGAACGGGAGAGCATCTTGCTGTGAGGTAACAATGCTACTGCTGTACCACCGCGGAATTTGAAATAATATAGGTATTGCCCCAAATAGTATACAACTTCCCATCTCCAGATCCCCGATCTGTGCATAGAACACTCACATCGCATAGGCTTGCCTTGCAGTTTGGACCACCCAGAAAATCCCTGTCAGTGTCACCTCACAATACCCCTTCCATATTCCAAGGGAGAAGAGGGCTAAAGTACCTTGATATTGTCAAAATTTGTTAGAGGAGGCCCTCCATTTTTTCTTCATCTTTAGTCTGAGAATGGGGCCCTCTACCTGGGACTCCAACACTTTAATGTCTTAAGTTAACTACTTAACTTCAAAGAATAATGGTGACTCTTTTCTCTTCCACGATTTGCCTATAAACTTCTTCCCCTATGATCATAGTCATGTGCAATAAATTTACCTCCTCCTACAATAACCATACTCCAATATCAAAACCAATAAGAAAAAAAAGGAGGGCGATAGGATCTATTGATCCTGACCATAATTTATCACAAATGTCTTGTAGTGTCATCTTCAACAGAGCCAGGTCAGGACAGTCCCAAAATGTGCTCTTCCATGTCCCTATGGGCCCTGTATTACACCTCCAATCAACAGAAGAAGACCCAGAGAACATTGAGGAGAGCCTAATTGAAGTATAGAAAATTTTAAATAAACAGTGACGGCCAATTTATCTAAACTTTCTTGTTTAAGTGGCATATTTTGGAATCATAAGTGGGTTACTCCATACTTCATAGGAATGGTTAAGTTTAACTAAGATTCCCACACTAGCTTATACTTCAGTGTGAGTTGAGAACTAGTACCCAAAAGTATACCGTATATCCTGGTTAAAACTACTTTAGAGAAAACCTGTCCTTCTCTAGTCTCAATCTATTATTGGACTCACAATGGGCAGTCTCCATTTGGGACAAAGCTTAATTTCATCAAGGAAAAAAAATTATACAAATTTGTCTATCCGTACTTTATTGGAGTCCCTTAACTACACCTTTGATTTTAATGTGAGCCAACCTGCAGGTGTGAATTACACTAAAAGTTGTTCCCAGTATCTTAATGTAGGGCAGGCACTTATCTTACCTTTCACATATCTATCCCTAAATGCGTCCATATTAGTCTGGCCTATAGAGGCTAAACACTCCAACCAACTCTTAGTCTTAGTCTTAGAAACATTAAAAATCCAGGATGTGATTTCTAGAAATTCCTTCACTACATGCCCCCCCCCCACGAGCCCCTTGTCTTTTAGCTGATAGTAACACATGTAGTGAGAAGGAGCCCATCAGATAAAGCAGTAACCATTTCCATGAGGCTTTAACCTGAGGATAAATTAGTCCATATAATATCTTAAGATGTGCTGCTCTAAGGTAAGAATCAAAATATGGTATTGAAGGACCTCCCATATTCCCTGGGAGAGAAAGCAGCTCCCTTGACAACCAATTTTTTGCCCTTTCCACAAAATGAAGAGGACAGCCTCCCAAATGGACTTCAGTATTTCCCCTGGTGGAGTTAAGGAAAGGCCTTGTGTAGCTTATAATACTAAGGGGGGAACAAACCACTTAATATACAAGGCCCACTGCTGGAAATACAAATTTAACCCCCCCAT
Source organism: Protopterus annectens (assembly GCF_019279795.1). Classification (NCBI taxonomy): domain Eukaryota; kingdom Metazoa; phylum Chordata; order Ceratodontiformes; family Protopteridae; genus Protopterus; species Protopterus annectens. The sequence continues at coordinate 494,853,471 of NC_056728.1, read as the reverse complement.
CAAAGATGAAAAAGTGTCTTCATTCTTATAATAATAGCATTGTAGGAAAAAGAAAATAAACGTTCTAAAGTGTTGGTTAAGCTGGTGCTCAAATAAGTCTTAAAGTTGGTCTTATCTAAAAATGAGAACCTAGCACATAATATAACTAAAGGGTATAATTAATATTAATTGTTTCTATCTTACTACCATTAATTTTATAACCAGATATTTCCCCAAATGTGAATAAAGTCTCAAAGATTGATTTAAGTTCTCTTTCTGAGTTAATCATGTAAAGAAGTAAATCATTCCCATACAAAGAATTGTATGAGTATTCCCATAAATGAAACCTGGATATATTAATTTTCTTAATTTAACAGCTAATGGTTCCAAGTACAACATGAACAAACAAGGGAAGAGGAGGCAGAACTTTCAGTATGGTTCCATGCTGAAAAGCAATAAATCTGCAGTGCTCTGCATAGAAATAATCGGTAAAGAAGCCCCGGGGAGAAAAAGCAGTACAACAACGGTCAATTGGGTAGATGGAAAGAAAAGAGTAAGATTCAGACGTCCTCCAAAACCCCAAAGAAAAAAGTGAGGGAAAAAAAAGCTTTATCAGCAGGGATGCAAGGGGAAGATCCTGAGAGCAACATGGAAAACATGTCACATTTGTAAAGGTATGACAATAAATAAATGAGATGAAGAAATCTCTCCAAATAATCTGATAGCACATGAAAAAAGACTTTCAGAGATCTAGGAGTGGCTCAGTAAACACACTGGTATAATTAAAATGCTGGTAGATGAAAATGAAGAACTCAGAGCAAGGGAAGAAGCTGCAGAGGCAAGGATAGAATGCTTAGAGTAAAAGATGGTAAACTTAGAGGGGGGTCTATGGTTAATCATTGAAAGGAATAACCATCGAATGGCACATCTTCAAATACAAAGCATTGAAACTCCAGCCATCAAAAGTGACCTTCATCGAACCTGTGGGACGGGGAAAGTAACTAGTTGGCCAGTACTTCCCCATCTCATTTTTCCTCACTGTAGTGCGATCCTGGAGTTGGTATGTATAGTTGGGGGTGTGGGGGAAGAGCCCCCCCCACATGGGTGGGTTCAAAATACTGCCATTTGTCAGCTAGGGACGTGTTGGTCAAGTAGTTGCTTTCCCTGTCTCACAGGTTCCATGAATTGCACTTTTGATGGATGGAGTTTCGATGCTTTGCATTCGATGATGTGCCATTCAACAGTTATTCCTATCGATGATTAACCATAGACCCTCTAGAAGGACAGGGCACAAAGAAAAACGTGTGAAGATTTCAGGCATTCCAAAAAAGTATGATGAAGGTGACTGTATGGGGACCGTAAGAAACTTGCTGACTAAATGGACTAACTTTACAAAACAGGAACTACAAATCAAAAAGGCACACAGAATCATGTGGCAGCCGGAAAGAGAGAGAGGAGTGGCATGCAGACCAAGGATGATTATAGTCAGATTCCTCTCCTACATAACCAAAGAAATAGTTTTAGGATTGGCATGAAAGCCAAGTCATCAGTCAATGGAGAAAGGAATTTCTTCGACCAGGACTTAAAAATAAGGAATGGATTTACTCTAATAATCAGACAGTATAAAGAAAGGGTAATAAGGTAGAGGTTGCTATTCCCAACCTTTATCAGGATTTACTTACAGGGAACGGGGAAACATTTCTCACCCTACAGAAACAGAGAACTTCTTGCAGGAACCTGCAAATCACAAAATTGGAACAGAACCAGAGGGAGCAAGAAAGGAGACAGACAGCACTGGATGACAGACTGAAGTGGTCAAATCAGAGAAATTGGGAGAAGCTTCTTCCCGATGTTTATAAAAAAATAAAAACTAACAGTGAAGGCGGAATTTAAAAAAGAGGTAAAACAGAAAGCAGTGGAAAGTACTTAGCAAATGCAGAAGAGTGGAAGAAAATGCTTAAAAGAAAAGAACTATGGATGACAGAGTGAAAGCAGGAGGAAGATCATAAGGAGATATGCCACTGCTTAAACAGGATCAAGGGATGTTGTAAATGGACAAATATATAACAAACTGCATATAAACTAGAAGGGGAGGGAGGTACAGCAGAAAAAAGTGAGAAGGCTATAAATAGGCATTAAATGCAATAATTGTGAAATGATAACAGTTAAGGACTTGTGCGAGGGCAGAGTGTAAAGGGCATTCTCCAAAGGTGTGAGGAAAGAAATGATAAGTACTGTTTTCTTTTTATAATAATAAGTGATATAGGAAGATATTAATTAATAAGGATGGTGCTTATGTTTTTCATGTTAAACCAGAAATATAAATCAAGAGACATGACCCCCAATATGGAAGATTACTTTTTAAACAGAGGTGAAAAAAAAAAAAAACAAAGGAACTAAGTGGCAGGGACTAAAAATGATATTATACAATTCCTCCTCTAAAACGTGCACGCTGACTGGCCAGCCCAACCAGCGTGCCCGTTGTAAATCCCTCAATATACTAACGGAAAAAGGTCCGGTCACCCGGACTTTTTCCGTTAGTATAAAACACTGTCTCGCTATGTTAAAAGAGTTTAACATAGCGATACAGGTTTAAAAAAAGCAATGCAGATCTCCGTTGCTTTTTTTAAAGCTGTCTCGCTATGTTAAACTCCTTTAACATAGCGACACAGTGTGTAAAAAGCAACGGAGATCTTGCTATCTCCGTTGCCTTTTTCTTTTAAACCTGTCTCGCTATATTAAATGGGTTTAACATAGCGAGACAGCTTTAAAATAAGTAACGGGGATCTCCGTTGCTTATTTTAAAGCTGTCTCGCTATGTTAAACTCATTTAACATAGCGAACAGTAAAAGCAATGGAGATCTTGCGTTCTCCGTTGCTTTTGCCCAACTCTGATGTACTGCGTAGGCATGCGCAGTACATCAGAACTGCCGCGAATACCAGACAGCTGCGGAAGGGCAGCAAGAGGCGTATACAATGCCATTATTTAAGAAAAGTAATTATTTCTTTTCTTAAATAATGTCATTATATAATACAATAACCACTTCTGGGTGTGGGTAATGCGGGATTTAACCATGGTTGTCTTTGTTTGGTCCCTCGGGCTTCGCCCTCGGGACCAAACCACGCCAACCGTGGTTAAATCCCGCATTACCCACACCCAGGCGTGGGTTATTGCTATATTAAATCAGAAGTTAAGAGAATAGTTTAAAATACGTTTTACTTAGAGAGTTAGATTGATTTGGGAATATCAAAGGTACAGGAATACATCGGACACTATAAGTAGATACCAATAAAAGAATGTGGGAGGGGGCAGAGAACAAAAAGTCACAAAACATATGGGAATATATAAGGACATAAGCAGAACTAAGTATATATTTTGATGCCAATAGTAACAAGGCAAATAAGCACAAAGCAGGTCAAGAGAATAAATGGTATAAGAAAAAGGTGCCATAATATAAGAAGGAGAAGACAGATAGGGGGGATTGGATTAGGTAAAAGAAAGAAGGCGACAACAGAAAGAAGTGCAAAAGAAGGTGGACAAGAATGGGCAAAATGAGGCTGTGAGAAGACAAGCAATAGAAAACAAGAAGGGAAAATGATAGAGGATAGCAGCCTAGAACAAATGAAAAGAAAACAAGACTGGAGAAAATAAATGAAAAAAGATGGTGCAGATCATCTAAAACTTAAGTGAATGAAGTAGAGAGAAAATAAGCAGGGGGACAAGAAAGATAATAGACTTTCAGAGTTATGTAATCAAAAATGAAAAGAACTGAAATTGTGGAAAAATAGAAGAACAGGAATGAGAAAGAAAATTTGTAGGGATGATATAAGGGGACAGGGACGGAGTCGGAGAGCATGGTAGATGGGGCTCTAGGCAGGGTAATGGATCAGCCCCCCCAAAAGCAGCAGCCATTCCAGTGTCTCATTACTTGGCCATAGCTCCCTATTTGCCATAAACACTGTTCACACCTGTCAATATGCATGCTATTTTATTTATTACTTCAACAATAATTACAGATACATTAATTTAATTTAAAACTTTTATTTCAAATTTTATAGCACAAACACTGATAGCCATTTGCTAAATAAAACAATACAGTCTCACAATGAAACCAGACTTAGCATGAACAGTAAACATCTCTGCCCTTGAAACTCACATTCATTGAAATGGCATTGAAACCCACATTCAAAGAAAATGCATATGGTCAGTGGAGGATTAAGTTTACCTTTGGCTTGTTTTCAAACCATAGGCCCCTTGCACACATTTTTAGGACCCTACATATAGGAAAGTAGAGAACTGGGGTGAGGAGAAGACCCTAAATGGAAAGTGAACTCTCAAAATTATGACACATTACAGGGTTAGATCGTGGGTCAGGCCAATCGGAGAGAACAGAACTCTGAAGAAGAAAAGGAAAGGAAAGATGTATATATATGTACACAGATAAAAGGGGTAAGAAAGCTTATTGAATCAGGGAAAGAAATAAAGCAAAACAAAATGAGCAGAGAATGAAGGAGAATATTGAATAAAATGAAGAGAGATAACAGGGAAAGAATAAAGAAATAGAAAATGGCTGGGGAACTGATAATATACATTAAAGCCTGGAATATCAGTGAGCTAAGAAGCAAAATAAATAAGAGAAATAGAAGGGAAAGAGGAATCATGATACTGATGAAAAAGACATGTCCCATGCAAATAGAAGGGAGAGTGGAAGATAAGAAAGGAAGATTTGTAGGAATAAAGAGACAAATAGAAGGAATAAGAGTTTCATTAGTAGCAATACATCCCCCAGAACTTTAATAAAGGAAATGAGAGGTATATTGGGGAGACAGTCATGTACTGGGGACTGGAATACTACTATCAGTAGGGAAATGGTAGGGGGGGACTCCTAACCAGAGAAGGGAGCTTTCTAAAGGGGTTCTTACAGGCAGTGGGAGAGGAGGATGTGAGAGATACTGAGGCAGGGAGAGTATGGGGAAGTGGATATACGCATTACTCCTCAAAGCATAAAAGCTGATCATGAATAGACAGAAGCTATTTCCAAAAGAGCATTTATACTTGGGGAAAGGAGGTAAATATGGAATTTGTTACTCTCTCATGATAGGATTGAAAACAGAGGGAGAGGAGAAAGCATTAGAAAGACTCTGGAGGGCACCAACATACCTCACAGAGGATGAGAAAGAGAAAAAAAGCAAAGATTATAAAATCAGTGATAGATTAACATAGTCAAGAAATGGCAGAAAAATGGGAGAAGATAAAGGTCATAATAAGAGAATGGATACAACAGCAAAAGGCAGATAGGAAAGGAACAACAAAGGGAAAAATAAAGGAAATGAGAGAAGAGCTCAACTTATATGCAAGGATATGCATCTTGGTCCAAGGGTATCATTGTCCCACTGCACTCATCCCTCATCAGAACAATCACTGCATATAAAGTCCCCTTTAGTATGTACCTGACCAGGCATATGCAATGACTGGAGCATTCACAGAGGTTCCTCACAAAAATAATACAGGGCATAAGCAATATGTCCTTGGACCCCCATCAAAGTCCTATCCCTTTGCAGGACCTCCTACAGACTGCTGAGAGGTGATCTATGCCTGACCTACAAAGTATTCTCTGATCCTGTTCTGATGGACCTACTGAACATCCACAAAACACATAGCATCAGAATTATATGATCTAGGGGCTTAAATCTTGTCTGCAACATAAATAGGACATGTTGGAGGGCAGCTATGTGTGTCTCAGAAAATGCCCTTTCTATGGAATAGACTTTTCATCCACATGAAGAAGAGTTCTTCCCTACCCCAGTTCAATCATAACTTAGACCAATAGATGGGGAATAGGAAATGTATCCCAGGTCTGGCCTCATTGACTTTAATACACAGATGCAGTCTGTAAATGCTTGACCACCCATGTCCAGGCCTATATATACCCCTTAGAATAACCCTAGGGTATCAAAACTTTTCAGATATATTTTGGAAACATAGCTAGGCTTAAAAAAAGCACCCTGGGCTTGTTAACCAAGTATGAACCTATAAGAGCTAATAGGCATTGGCATCAACCCCCTTTCTCCCATTTTATATATGGGGTCAAGGCGTCATATGAACAGTGACCATCATCTAGAGCCAATGTCCATAGAAAAGCGAGAAAAGAATCAGAACAGAAGGGAAAGGAAAGTGGGAGGATGAGAACTTGACGAATAAGAGATTAGGAGTGGAAGACTATACTACAAAGTGAATCCAAAAGCTGCAAAAGTATTAGCACTGAGACTGAGACAACAGGATGTGGAAAGAGGGATTTATGAAGTAAAGGGAGGGAGTGAGGAGAAATAAAGGAAGTTAAACTAGTAGAGATTTTAGAGAGATTCTGTAAATATTACCAACATATGTGAAATACTGAAGAGAACAAGCAAGGGACTTATGAAGAGGAAAAAAGGGGATGGAAGTGGCTGAATATAAGATGATTAAAGTGATTCAGTAGAAACTGAAGAAATACTAAAAACGTAGGGGAAGATGGTGGAAGGAAAATGTCCAGGTTGTAATGGATTATCAACTGAGTTTTGGGAGATTTAGAAGAGCAAGACATTAGGATGGGGGGGGGGGTTAGCACTCTTCAATGTTATTTGGGGGATATTTGAAACTCCAAAAAAGAAATGGTGATAACTATAATAGCTCTGTCAGAAACGTCAAAGGTAGCACACACCAGTGTGCTGAATGGGTGGTTAATGGAGCCAGTTATACAGCAAATCTGTTGGCTGACAAATTCATTTTCAGCTTTACTCCCCACTCACCCCCAGCCACCACCCAAGAAATACCTTCAAACATGACCCCTCCAGCTATAAATACAGTGCATATCTTGGCTGTGCTCACTAAGGCCAAGAAAATAACCTCAATGGACCCTGATAATATCCTGGGATACCTCCTGAATAGTCTAAAATATGACCTATCAGGGTCACTAGGGTTACTATTTAACTGCAGTCTCAAAACTAGCAGTCCCTCTTTATAAGGACAGACCATCAAGAGATCCCAGAAACTACAGGCACATTAGTCTGACTAGTCTTATATGCAATGCCATGGAAAGAATTAGCATGGAAACGATCAACAAAGACATAGGAGACCTTCAGACACTAGATCCATCCCAGTTTGGCTTTGTCAAAGGAAGGTCATGCCTACTGAACCTAGTGGACTTGTTTGAGAAGGTCACCAAGGCAATGGATGATGGTAAGACAGTGCGTGCTATCTACCTTGACCTGGTAAGGTATTTGATACAACACTCCACTCTGGAATTGCTAACTAACTTACAGAATTAAGCATAAACCCATGTGTAACATATATAATGAGCTGGATAGCCAACTGGCTCACAGACAGGACCCAGGAAGTTAGGATCGGTGAGACCACCTCCACAAAGATGCAGGTCACCAGTGGAGTCCCTCTGGAATCTATGCTGGGCATGTGCTTCTCCGGCATCTACTTCTCAGAAGTCAAGACCAATGTCAAAGGCCTCTGGCTGACCAAGTTTGCAGATGATTGCAAACTGGGAGTAGTCATAGAATCCCTGAAAACATCATATAAGAGGGTGTAACTCAGACAAATGACTGGTGCCAAAACCACAGCTTAAACCTCAATGTCAAGAAATGCATTATAGCACTTTTTGGGAAGTTGGCCACTCCAGGAAACTACATAATTGATAAAACTCCCCTAATAGTTAACCAACTAGTCAGGGATCTGGAAACACACTTAGACAGTAATCTGACCTTCAACCAACATGTGTCCAAGGTAGTAAGGACATCCTTCTAGTCTGCTCAACTTAAAAGTAGGGTCATGGCATCTAGGTCCAGGGAAGTCACTGTACCACTATACTTGGTCCTCATCAGACCCATCATTGAGTCTAATGCCCCCTTTGGTATATACCTGACCAGACACATACAGCCACTGTAATGTCTGCAAAGGTTCCTTACAAAAAGAATATAGGATATAAACACAATGTCATATGTGGATTGCCGCAAAGCCCTATCTCTATACTTGGTCTCCTACATACTACTGAGAGGTGATCTTCACCTGGCATACAAGCCATCCCTGGACCCTGCTCTGATGAACCTTTTGTACATCTGCAAAACAAACAGCATTATAACTACTAGATCTAAGGACCTAAATTTTGCTTGCAACATAAATAGGACATGTTGGAGAGACAGATAGGTATCTCAGAGAATTCTCATTCACTGGAATATGATCCCCATCCATGTGAATCAAAGTCCCTCCCTATCCTGATTTAAGTGTAACTTGGACTATTGAGTGGGAAATCGAAAATTCGTGCTTGATCTGGTGCCTATGTCTCTGATGGACAGAGGCAGTCAGCAAAACATGTCATAACCAACAATCATCCCTTAAATAAACATCTAAAACATATAAATTGTGGGCCACATTTGGGATGCACATCTAAGATTATAAAGGCCCTAGTAGTTGTTAGCCTAGTATGTACTTATGAACCTATACATAAGGAAGGGAAGGACCAAAAAGTACCTCCTACAGGTCAGTCTCAGTATTAAATCATGACTATAAATGTTTGATGTTTATACAACAGATCAGGGAAGCTCATGACAAGACTAATTCAAGAAGATCAAGCTGGGTTTGTAGAAGGAAAAAGAATGACAAATAACTTGATAAGCACTCTTTTATTAATGCAGGATGCTCAAATAAACAGCAGGAACTGGCCTTAATATCTCTGGATGAAAAGAAGACCTTCAGTAGGGTATGATGGGAATACCTATATGAGACAGCCAATCAAAGTGGATTTCCAGTGAAATGGATAGAGATGACCAAGGTAATATATGAAGGGGCCAAAGTGAAAGTGAAAATAAGAGCAAGGCTGTCAAGGTAAGTAAGATGAAATATATATATTTATGGTTTCACTTTGAAACCTCGAGTTACTGAAATATTGAATTTCAGTATCTCGAGACCAAAACAGCGAAACTGCAGAAAAATGAAAAAAACAGAACACTGACATACAAAATATCGAAATTAACAGGCCACCAAGAATACCTAACCCACCCCTACATAAAAGTGCAAAAACAAAAAAAAAAAGGCAGAACAAAAAAAAAAAACACATAACACTAACATATGTTTAAGCAGGGGGGTAAGCCCCCCTGCACCCACCATGCGGGGGGCTGCACCCCCCCATACCCCACTACTTATATATAACATCTCTGAGGTCACACTAACATGAAAAATAAACAAACCTAATGTAATGCACCCTACTCTCTTGCTTATGTTACAAGAAACACACACAGTACACATATACAAAACACACCACTTTCAACACTTACACACACACCCTCTCACCTACCTACCCTAACCAACTTCTAAAACTTCCCAAAAAAGTAACACTCAAGATATAAATTGATAAGTATATTTTTTGGAACTTCTTTCCAAAGTTCTACAGTATTCTAATTGTTTTTGCTTGATTGATTTAGATCACATTTGCTGGCTTCTGATCTGTGTTGAATGTGTTATTTTTCTAAGTGGAAAGTGCTATTTTTCCCCCACCCTTAATCCTGCTCTGTTAAATGCTGTCCAAACAACTTGCGTGTTTTATCTGATTGTCTCAAGGCTTGCTAGTATAATTAAGATTCCCTGTTTGTTACCTCTGCATTCATTGCTTGAATCTAATTGTTTTCTAACCTGAGAGTGCTACTGAAACAACTCAAGATATAAATTGATAAGTATATTTTTGGCACTTCTTTCCAAAGTTCTACAGTATTCTAATTGCTTTTGCTTGCTTGATTGATTTAGATCATATTTGCTGGCTTCTGATCTGTGTTGAAAGTGTTATTTTTCTGAGTTGATTTTTTCACCACCCTGCCCTCCGTATTGGTGTTTTCTTTTTACTTGGTGGCTTTGCAACTGCCCGCCCCTACTGTATATTTGATCTGTGACACTCCTCCCAGTCTAGTGTCTTTAGCTCATTCTACCTAATATGGAGAGAGAAAAAAATGTTTTTGCACTTTATTCATCTGCTTACTGTGTTTGTGTTTCTTCCTACTTTATTATTTATTTTGCTCTTGCTGCCTGTTCTTAAAAGTACTTAATAGCATTTATTCTGCTGCATTTATTACTGCTTGTTAGTAGCCAATTAAATTGTAACTGTTATTCTAAGCCTTTGGATTATGCACTTGGGCTTTAGACCAGTTGTTTCACATTAGGAAGGTTTGTAGTCTGCTCTGTTGTGGCAGGACAGGAAGCTTACATCCTTCTAAGTTGGGAGTTGCTGACTGAAGGCTTGGTGTCTGTTCTAAAGTGTATTAGTTCTGGTTTAAGCACTTGGGCTTTGGGCCAGTTTTTTTACATTAAGAAGGTGCGGTCTGCACTCTTGTGGGAGGCTGGATTCTGCCCTCCTGAGCTGGGAATTTCTGGTCACAGGCTTATTGTGCCTGCTTATTTTAACTGTTTCTTTCTGAAAATGGTGTGCCTTGTTGCTGCAGCATAGACCAGATTCAGGCCTGCTGAATCTAGCTTTGTTTGTATAACTTGAGCACTGACCCAGGCCATTGTTTTTTTGGAGAAGGTTCCCTTGCACCCTCGAAGCAGGAGTGTGCAGTTAGAACTTGTCTGATTGAAAACTGCTGGAGCAGGGCTCAGTTTTGAGCTTTTTTCTGGTTAATTGGGTAACTTGTTTAAATCAGTTGTTCATTTTCTATTGTTTTATATATATATATATATATATATATATATATATATATATATGTATAAATAAAACTGAATTCTATTCATCTGCTTTTACTGTATTTGTGTTTCTTCCTACTTTATTACTAGTGGCATTGACTACAACTTTGATCTGAGATATATAACAACAAGTATCCTTTTCTGTGCATTTAAAGAGTTTTTTTGATTGTATCTGTTTTATTTTCTGAAAGAAAAAAAAAAATATATATATATATATATATATATATACTTGTTTCTCGCCTTTCTAAGCTAGTATAGTCCAGTTTTCAGGTTGAGTGCTGAATTCAAGGCTGTGTTACAAATCCCTGTGTTTGCCCATACCTTACCTGGATAGAAGGAAGTTTCTCTGTTCACTTGTGTGAGAGGGGAGCTTTGAGCAGCCTATCTGTCCCTGGAGGAGTGGTTTCAGCCCAGACATTAGTAGTTTATTGACCATTTTGGGCTAATGTCTCTCTCTCTCATTTCCCTGCTATAAATACCGCATTTGTCCAGTTTTGCACGACAGGCAGCGCTGGTTAGCTAGGGTATAACTATTCCCGGCTCCACAAAGTCTCCTCTTCAATTTTTCCCTTGGAACTAGACAAACTTTCAACTTAAGCACTCAAGCCATTCATTTCTCAGCCCAGCATTTGCTCAAAACTCATAGCAAGCACTTATAAACCCTAGCACTAGACCCTCCTATACTGTACAGAAGGACAAGGCTTTCTATTCAACCTTACCAGCCATTCAGTAAAACAGTTCACTGTACCTATCCAGGCATGTCCAAAGGGCAGTTTCAGGTGTACTCTCCAGTCCAACTGGTGAATCTGGGCATTTTGAGGCAATGTTACAACTGCCTCATGTACACAGACAACCCTCTCCTCCTACCACCAAACACTAATACATGTGAGAGATGAAATTATACAGCTAAACTGGAGGCTAAGCTCTCTCAACTCAAGGCTGGATCAGACAGTTAAGAGGAGAAGGGAAATACTTGCATCACACCACCAGTCTCACATAGACCCATTAAACCAGCACTGTCAAAAAACACACATAAATACACAAAAACATACTCGGAGGCTCTAAATAAAAATCTGCAAAAGCAACAGAGACCTCCAAAGCAGACATCCGATCAACCTCCACCCCCAAACACAAACCATGAAACACATACTTCACAAAACCAGTGTGCCATGCAATCATAGCCCTTAAGGCAAAATAACATACCCAACATACTAGTAATAGGTGACTCTATAGTCAGGCACACTGACGTCCCACTCACTAGGCTGAATAAGGAGAAGGTTACTGTTAGCCGCCTGTCAGGTGCTAGAATCCACCACATAACACAAGCACTCAGGTCACTCCAGAATAACTACAAATACGACTCTGTCATTGTCCATGTTGGTGTGAATGACCTGAGCCATACCTCCCTGGATTACATGAAAAGAGACATGGAAGAGCTCTCTGATCTTGAAGTCCAGGCCGGTATGACCCTGACCCGTGAGTAGCATCCTGCCCTCACCAAGAATGATACCACAGTATAAAGAAAAAAATATCAATTTCAACATTTGGCTAAGTTTCTGGTGTCATTCAAAGGGGATCCAGTGTCTTTCTGCCTGGGATGACATGCTCGACAAGCCACGCTGCTTTGCTAGAGATGGCTTGCACCTGTCACCCTTAGGCTTTTGAATACTGGCCGAGGCTTTTGCCACCCCCATAGTACCTTTTTTAGGCAAGGCTCAAAAGACAAACCCACCACCATAAATAGCACAAGTAACAAAAAACTGAGGGTAATACTACTAAATGCCAGAAGTCTAAACCTCAAAATGCACGCACTCGAGGTACTCCTCAGTATGGAGAAAATCGATACATGTGCAGTAAAAACCTGGTTTAAGGTTCCAGAGAGCACACCAGTACTACCAGGCTACAACTCATAACATACATTTTGGCCACAGAACCCGGACCGAAATACAAAAGGTGGCGTATACATATTCATCAAGGATACCCACACCTCCAGGTTAGTGGCACAGCACGATGCTTCAGAGATCATCCACGTGCAACTAACAACAGGCAAAACTGCAATTCATATTGTAGCTTGCTACAGATCACCTACCATGTCCCAGGACCCCTATTCCACATTTCTGGAAACACTGGGAAATATAAAGGTCCTACCAAACACCCTAATATTGGGTGATTTCAATTACCCAAGCAGTAATTGGGAGAACTACTCAAGTAGTAACTCCCTTGCCCAACATTTCCTAGAATTTTTAAACTCAAATGCCCTGGATCAGCTGGTAAACACTCCCACCAGAGGTGACAACATATTGGACCTGGTCATCACCAACATGGGCGACCGGTGCTCCACACCAGAGGTCAACCCCTCACTGGTTAGATCTGACCATAAACAAATCATTTTGGGTATCCACATTCTGCGCCCACCCCCGGACAAGGAAACCACCGTGAAAAACTTTTCAAAAGCAAACTTCACGTTACTTAAGACCAAGGTGGAAAGTTTCAAAGCCCCTATGCTAAAGGATAACATTGTCCAAGCTGCAAAATCCTTTACTAATGCATTCTACAGGCACCTACAAGAATGCATGGATCGTGCTATCCCAAGCAAAACCAAGACTCACTCCTCCACGAAAAGGAAACCAGTCTGGTGGACTCCTGCCATAAACAAGCTATACAATAGAAGGAGGAAACTAGTACAGAAAAGAGTAAAATCCCAAGAAGGGAAGATATCCCTGATCAGTATCAGCAAGAAACTATGATCCCTCATAAAATCATCCAAGGTGAGTTTTGAAAGAAAAATTGCCAAGGACTCCAAAGAAAATCACAAGGCATTCTTTAGCTATGTCAAGAATCTAAGTGGCAATGCTCAGATCTGCTCAGAGTTAGTGCAGAATGGTACAAAATACACTGAACTGACCGATATTGCCAACATCCTGGCAGACAGGTTCAGCGCAAACTTCACCCCCCTCCTACCCCCAAAAGGGCCCATAACCATACCAGAAGAATGTAGAGCTCCTGAAATCACAGACACTTAGGTTAAAACAGCCCTCTCCAAAGCCAAAGCCAAAAACACAGCATCAATGGGACCGGACAGTGTCCCAGGCTGCATCCTACATGAGTTCAAAGATGAACTAACCCCTCACCTAAACACACTGTTCAAACTCGGCCTCTCCACAGGTTATGTACCCATAGAGTGGCACACAGCAACGGTTATTCTGCTCCACAAAGGTGGAGCCACAACAGACCGCGGGAACTATCACCCTATAAGCCTGACAAGCTTGGTCTACTAGGCTATGGAGCACATCATCATGGAACTCATTAACAGAGACATTGGGAATCTCCAAACACTGGACCCTACCCAGTTCAGCTTTGTTAAGGGCAGATCATGCCTCCTAAACCTGGTGGACTTCTTTGAGACAGTTACCAAGGCTATAGATGAGGGAGAGGTGATACACACAGCCTACCTACACCTCACAAAGGCCTTTGACACCATTCCCCATTCTGGAATTATAGACAAGCTCACCAGCCTGAACATAAACCCCTATGTCACAAGGTGGGTTGCCAACTGGCTCATGGACAGAACCCACATGGTAAGAGTTGCGGGAGCTAGGTCTGACTCTAAACCGGTTGCAAGTGGCATTCCCCAGGGCTCAGTCCTGCTCCTCCTGTTTGGCATATACTTCTCAGAGGTACAGGCAAGCACAGGAGGACTATGGCTGACCAAGTTCACAGACGACTGCAAACTAGGGGCTATAATTGACTCTCCGGCTGACACAGACATCCTCCAAAAGGGTCTCACTGAGATGGACACCTGGTGTCAAAATCATGGCCTCAAGCTAAATGCCAAAAAGTGCATAGTCATCCCCTTTGGAAAAAACAAAGTGCCCACAAACTACCACATAGGTGGTTGTCCCCTAAATACAGAAGACGTAATAAGGGATCTAGGGACCCAAGTAGATAGTAAACTCTTCTTTGATAATCACATTGCCAAAGTGGTTAGAAAATCCTTCTACATGGCACACCTTATCACAAAAGGGTTCGCATCCAGATCAAAAGAGGTCATTGTGCCCCTCTACTCATCGCTCATCAGACCCATCATAGAGTACAACGCCCCATTTGGGATGTATCTTACAAGACACCTGCAACAGCTGGAAAGACCACAGAAGTACCACACCAAGAGGATCACTGGCCTCAGATGCCCTATGCAGCTCGAATGAAGAAACTCCAGCTGTACTCGGTTGCATACCGCCTACTCAGAGGTGATCTCTGCCTGACATACAAGGCCATGTCCAACCCAGAACTGATTGACATGCTCCACCTAAAGAAAAGCTTATCCCCTCAAGCCACAAGCTCTAGGGGTCTAAACCTCACCACAACAATAAATAGGACTTGCTGGAGGGATAGATTCCTGTCACAGAGACTTCCCATGCTTTGGAACAAGATTCCAATCTACATTAGGCAGAGCTCCTCACTAACCCTATTCAAGAGAAACCTTGATGAGTGGATGGGAAATGGAAAGTTTACCCTGGGGATCACTTCAGTGGCTCTGCTGGACAGAGGCACAGGGAACTAATCTAAGGGGGCGGCGAAAGCCAACACATTCTGGCTAGGCTTATAAATGCCTTTGGGCAGATAGCCTAGTACCTACTTATGAACCTATGAACAAACCATATTTCTACACAAAACCCTATCAAACTACAAACTTACCTTAATTTCTGAACATAACCACATGTCAGCCGCCATCTTTCCTACACGTAAACCAAAGAACCTTAAAGTAACAGCATACAAGGAAAAACAGAACACACCACACCTACTAAAGATTCAACAATATACAGTTTCAAGCAACTGCACTTTCGTTGTTCTGGTCTCGAGATACTAAAATACGATATTTCAGTATCTCAAGGTTTCAAAGTGAAACTATATATATATATATATATATATATATATATATATATATATATATATAGATAGATATATTCTACTAATAACATCATTAAGTTTGTGGATGACACCATAGTGGCTGGACTTATTTCAGGAGGAGACAAGATAGCATTTAGAGAAGAATGGCTGCATGGTGTACTGAGAGCAACCTTGCCCTGAACTCTGCCAAAACAAATTAACTTATAATAAATTTCTGGATGCAGAACACAGATCATAATCCCATATACATCAATGGAGACAGTGCGGAAAGGGTTCCTGACTTCAAGTTTCTAGGTGTATATGTGGCAGAAGATCTCTCTTGGTCAATTAACACCATGGAGGCAGTCAAGAGGGCAGAGCAGAGACCCCATTTCCTGAAGATCCTCAGGATAAACAACTTGCAGGAGAAGTTACTGGTGCCTTTTTACTACTGTTTTAATGAAAGTGTGCTGACATACTGCATTTTCACATGGTATGCCAACAGCTCGGTGGCAAACAGAAAGGCCCTTCAAAGGATCATTAACTCTGCCCAGAAAATCCTTGGCTACTCCCTGCCCTCTTTGGAGGAACTCTTCAGCTCTCACTGTCTCAGCAGGGCATCCAACATCTTGACAGAGCCTTCTTACCCTGGACATCACCTGTTTGAGCTGCTACCTTCTGGCAGACGGTTCAGGTCCATTCCATCTTGGACAAACAGACTTAAGAACAGTTTCTACCCCTGGGCCATACGTAAACTGACCAATACTAAATACTCACACTGAGTACAGATAATAGCCATTTACTCTATAAGGTATATGTTTACATTCCTTACCTTACTTTATTCATTTCATGTGCAGTACACCCAAGTGTAATAACTTAGTTGTTTACTTCATTACATTGCACTACATTGTATTGCTTATTATTGTACTGTATTGTATTCTCTTATTTATTCATGTTCATTATATGTGAATTAGGAGGATTGCTACAAATTTTGTTGTACTTGTGCAATGACAATAAAGGAATCGTTTCTTATCTAAATATTGATTGCTCTCTCTCTCTCTATATGTATATATATATATATATATATATATATATATATATATATATATATATATAATTACTAGCAGAAACAATAATGAGATCCAATGTGAGAGGTTATCAGTGGAGGAATACAGAAAAAAAATATTACTTTTTATGTAGACGTGTTAATCATGCCAATAAAATACAGAGAAGATTTAGAAGAATTGTGAGATACTTTAATAGGGTTTGGGAAGAGATGAGGATACAAGATAAAAAAGAAAAAAAAAACAATTTTGATAAATAAAAGAAGAGAGGACAATAGTGAAAACTTACTTGGAAGATTGTTGGAGAAAGAAATAACATATCTAGGTGTGAGATTAAGGGAAACAGTAGAAACCTCTAGGAGGTGCATATATGAGACATCTTTGAAAAAGTATAAGTAACAGGAAGTTGGAGGGCAATAAAAGTGGACATAGATCAGACTACAATTCACATAACCAGGACAAGCATTTTAGAAATTGTTGGGAATGACTTTAAAAAAATGAGGAAAATGAGAGAGTTTATATGGGAAGGAGAAAAAAATAAGGGTAGCATGGGAAAGAATTAGGGAATCAGTAGAAAAAGAAGGATTGGGGGAGCTAGATCTGAAAGAAAGCTACAAATCTGTCTCATAATAAACATACTAAGGCTGGTAGATGCAGGTTACAGGGCCGACTGGAAATGCATGATCATAAAAAGATAGGGAAGATTAGGGGAAGGAGGGGGCATAATGGAGGTGATGTTGGAAACACCTGAGAACTTAGAATTACAGTGGATGAGACAAATGTAGAAGGAGTTTCAAAAAATAATGCAGGAGGGAGGAGGGGATAGATGGTGATCAAAGACAGTCCCAAAGGAAGACAGAAAGTGGAAGTACAAAAAGAAACACCAACATGGACATGGGGAAGAAAGCAAAATCAGGTCATTTACTGGAACCAAATACAAATAGGTGGTAGGGCTAAAAACTTATGAGGAACTGAGAGAAGAGTTTCCACTAGAAAAGACTCTAGTGTGAGAATACCAAGATCTTAGAAGTGCATTGAGGAAAACTGAGAGAGAATACGATGAGACAGCAGAGACTCTAGAACTACCACAAGAAACAGAGATAAGCAGCATAGAGTGGAAGAAGATGGGAGAATTGTTAAAGACAGGGAGATGATGGATAAAAAGAAAAGGATAGGAAGTAGGAGCCCATTTAAAAATATCATGGGAGAGAGAACTGGACATACCACGTTTGGAGGAAGAATGGGCAGAAATGGTCCAACTACCAAGTTATATAACAAAATCCTGTAAATTTAGGATCTTTGCAAGGAACTGCCTGCATAATTTAAATACTTTTATATTCTAGCGAGATTAGCTAAAATGTTCCTAACTGGGAATGGAATATGTTGGAGGTATAAAGTAGTAGGAACATGGAATTACATTTTCTGGGAATGTAGGTTACTAGGAGAATTTCAGGAAGGATTTGAGACAATTGCTAAAAGAGAACCCATTAGGAGTAAGCACACTAGCTAAAAAATATTCTTTTTAGGTTGTGAGGAGGGGTGCTGGAAAATTAAAAAGAGGCAATAGGACTGATAATGACAATAGGAAAGAATGCGATAACCAAGAAAAGAAAAAAAAATGAAAAAGCCCCTAAGAGGAGGAGTCAAATAAGATGATAAAACAGCTACTAGATGGGGAAAAAAAATACCAGATTCAGAGGAAGATGGGAAAGATGGATAGAAGATGAGGCATCATAGCCGAACAGGTAGACAAAACGAAAGACACTAGCACAGGTGACAAAACAAAAAAGAGAAAGGAAAAAGGGGGAGACTGTGAATATGTAAATAGTTAATAAAAGTTTAAATAATGGAAAAGTAGGTTCAAAGTAAAGAGGAATAAGGGAAAAGTGCTGGTTAAGAGGATGAGAAAAATACTTCAGGCCACAAAAGATGGAAATTGTACTGGAGGGAAACAAAATGAACAGTGGATTGTCTTGGAAAGTGGAGATTTAGAAGGGTACCATGACATCCCCACTCTAGGCCAGTAGTGAAGGAGCCACAATCCTCACCACTAACACTGGAGAGGGACATTCACTTGAAACAAAAATGGATATAAGTAGTATTTCCAGATGCAACTCTCTGCATCAAGCACAATTTCCTTTAAGAGCACACAGGGAACACACTCAATCTAAGGTCTGGGTTTCTCTATCTCTGTCTCTCCCCAGGTCCCCAATATGGCACAGGAGTAGAGTTAAGTCCTCAGCCAAGTGTCCAGGCCAAGTCCTACAGCACCCTCTCTGTGAAACCAATGCTTTGTGTCCCTGCTCCAGGTTGCACACACACACACACACACACACACACACACACACACACACACACACACACACACACACACCTGACAGACTGGCACATATTTATTAGGTATGCCCCCTTCTGCCCAGACTACAAAGTAGTTACACTGCCAACATACACCCCAATGCCAGCTACTCTAAGGTGCTTGCAAGGGTACCCAATTATACTGAGTGAAATTAATATTAGTACAAATGGTAATGCTGACCAAACAGCCAGGCTTTCAGGAGTAGCCACAGTGTCCACAATGGATATAAGTACTCTCAAAGGTTAAAATATTCTCTAAAGGACCAGCCACAATGTTTGTTTGTATCTTTCGGCTTTTCCCGGTTAGGGGTCACCACAGTGGAACTCCGGTCCGCTAATGATTGGCAGTTGATTTTTTTATGTACCGGCTTGCCAGGCCTGACGCACAACCTTCAACGAAGGTACGCCCACACACGCATGTCTCCACGCAGAAGATGCTCTAGCTGAGAATCGAAAAGTTTAAATATATTTAATAATAAATAATAAAGAACATGAAAATATTAAATATCTATTTTCAATAAACACCAGAGTTTCAGTTACAGGAAATATTAAAAAATAAGACAGGTAGACAGGTTCGCACAGTTACAGAAAACAATACTTAACTAATCTCACTATATTTTCCTGACTGATATAAAGAATTATTATTCCCTCATTACTTACTAGGACATGGCAAGATGAAGTAGGTGATGGATCCTTCTGTGTCAGGTTCCAAGAAACAGAGTGCTCAGAGCCATCAGTCTCACCTATAATTAAACATTATTTTAGTGATGGATTACAGAATGGCATCACATACATCTGGTCATCTGACGGCTGGTTCCCATGCTTCCCCCTTGGGTAGAAGCTGTCAGGATTTATCACCTATGTGTCAATAATAAACACACAAAGAGCCTTGCTAAGATCTGCTACAGCTCCTGGAAGTCATAAAACCATAAAACACTTCCACTCTTCCTACAGGAGCTAATACTGCATCTCTGGCTTCATTCATAACTGTGAGATAACATCTTTATGACCTAAGCCCAGTAATTTAATTTCTTACTATTTTTAAAGTTTGGGATTAACCTCTTATCTTCCAGTATCCTCTGTTAAAACATATACATTTAAACAGTTACAATAATGCATGTATATTTATTTTTCTATCCAGCAGGGCACACTGTTGGTAAATTTGTAACACAAGCAGCTTTACAAATACATTTTCAACACAAGCACCTGTACTAATCAGTTTGATATACAAATGAATATAATTCTTTACAAAATTCCAGATAGCTGTGCTGGCATATGTTACACATCCACTGCCCTTCTTCTCCTGGCATAGCTGGCAATATCTCACATTGTCACTGGTACAAATGTCAAATGGCTAATTGCTAAATAGCCTGCCACCAGAGCAATTGAGGGGATATTGTAAGATCATGATGATTTTCCAACTTGCAGATGCCAAGAAACTTTTGAGACTTAAGACCATGGATCTGACTCCATCCAGTCCGATGTTTTCAGTTTTGAAGCTCTGCCAATAACAAGCTGAGAGGTCTATTAGTAAAATTATAAACACAGCTACAGAGGAAGTGGTTACCTCTTCATGGGACATTTTGGAGATCTTTGAGTCTTACTACCAATAGTATAGTCAGATAAGGCCCAGCAAGATTATTCCATTAAATTATCCTGACAGTATTTAGGAACTAAGAGTCTGTAACCCCATGGGTACAATCCTTTGTTCTAGAGAGTCTCTTAAATAGAAATTGCCTAGCTGCAGTGCTTTTAGTCTAGAATGTTTTTGTCAAACTCCTTAATAAGGAAGTTAAGACAGGGGAGTGAGCATTCCCCTGAATTGGTGTTCGAATAAAGGTTAGAACTGAAATTAAAACCTTTACCAAGCCAGTTATTAAAAATCAAAATTAAACGAGGCTTGTATTGATCTCTTACCAAACAGTGATTCTTCCTTGTGTCAGAAGTACATAGACCAACAATCCTCTTGACAGTAACCCTGTTTTCATAAGCTGGCTCAGCACAAGGAATCAAACTGTAAATGCCTGTGTTCATAGCCGGACAGGAGCCCAAATCAAGTGTGTGAGTTCCAAAGTGTGGCCGTGGGTGCCAAATGTGTTCCCACTTTTGCAAATTTAGTATCGTACCAGTGGGAAACCCAATCTGTATTTAACAACAATCCATTTTTCCATTTTTATAAACTATATCTTCATTACCTTGATGATATATTTATTTTATGTAATGGGCCACCGAACGTGGTAGATCAATTTGTGGAGCACTTGAACTCCATTGCTGAATTTTTGCAGTTCACCCACACATATAACGTGAATGCTGTCAACTATTTAGGTGTTACCATTCAGTATAAGAATGGTGAGTTTACCTCAAATATTTATTTTAAGCCTACTTTCAGTAATTCTTATCTCCACTATACCAGTTTTTACCCTACAAACAAAAAGCAGGCTTGGTGAAAGGTCAAATGGTCAGGTTGGACAAGATGACCAAGGAGGTCACTCAGTTTAGGATCTCCAAGTTTAAGCCTATATTCAGTAATCCCTTCAATGACCTGAACATACAAGGTACCCCTGAGAAAGCAAGGTCCCCTACCTGGGTGAGGGCAATTGTCTTAAAATTTCAAGGACATTCCCAAACCATTTCAAGTATTATACATAACAACTATAACATCTTTAAAAGTAACACTGACATTTTTAGAAAATTGGGGGTCCAACTCCTTTTGGTCTTCAAGACTGGACACAACATTAAAAATCTATTAGAAAGACCATCAGCTTTGCATGATGGATTTTATGGTAACAACAAGGGCACCACTAAATATGGAAACTGCCCTATTGCTCTTATATTTTGGAAGGAGATTGTATCATTTTGGATGACACACTGAAAGACAAGGCATGGCAACTGCAATGCCAGTAGAGTAGGTTATCTTGCTAAATGCATCTCTCGCCCTTTCTTCTATGTTGGAAAGACTGAACGTGTACTTAAAAGAAGGATTTATGAATATTTGCACCACAGACATACTAAGAACTCAAAAAATGCTCTTTTTAAACATTCTAGTGTGTGCCCACAGTTCAGCAAATTTGTCTTTGTAATTCTTGATACAGTCATTCCAAACCCAAGAGGCGGTGTCTGGGAAACTCTTAGAGTTCCGTGAATTTTATTGGAAAGTCAGACTGGATACAAGTTGGTCCCCTGGTATCAATGAGTATATTTCAATAAACCCAGTTTTAAATTTTAGAGCAGCCAAACTCTGAGCACAGTTCTGTGGAGCAGTATTTTATTCTTTTTTTATCTGGGCACAGAATTGATAATACTATTACGTACAATATTTTTTATTCCAGAAAGGGGTAAAGCATGGGTAAAACATTTTTATATATTCAAGTGTTACGTTTATTTGAATGCATATTCATTTATGAATATACTTTTCAATTTAAATGTCATGTTATCTCTTTTTTATTTAAATGTACTACAAGGTTTTTGTTAAGTGTATCTGAGGTGGGAGTCACATTTTGGCATGAACTTGCTATTGCAGGTTCTACGTCCAGGACGACCTCTGGGCTGGTGTGGCCAGGTAGGCTTTGGAATGGTTAGCTATCTAAGAGGAGGGTAAAGTTGCCCAGTTTAGGGAGTCGGTGCAGTGCTTATAGATACTTTTACAGTTTTTGGTGCTGAAACCCGGAAGGAAACAAAGCAGAAAGTGCAGAAGTTAAAATGTTGAAGTAAAGTTGAAATATTAAGGAAAGATTGGCTGATAAAGGTTGGTGGGTGAAGGAAAAACAAACAAGAATCCAGAAGCTGTATCAGTTTTCCTCCGTGAGACCCGTCCGCAGGGAAGGGAGGTGGAAGGAAAGGCTGGCCAGCCAATTCCCAAGAAGGGACTTCCACACTGCTGCTAGGGATGAGTTTAAGTTCGCCTAGTGACTGTGCCCTGCTGAACAGCTAAGAACTGATCACACAGATAGACTTGTATCTATCTGCTTCACCCCCAACAAGAAAGGTTCCAATCTACTCCCTGAGCACTACACTTTCAAGGAGCTGAGAAACAATCCATCCTGCTCACCTAAAACAATCTCCTAGTGACTGTGCCCTGCTGAACAGCTAAGAACTGATCACACAGATAGACTTGTATCTGTCTGCTTCACCCCCAACAAGAAAGGTACCAATCTACTCCCTGAGCACTACACTTTCAAGGAGCTGAGAAACAATCCATCCTGCTCACCTAAAACAATCGCCTAGTGACTGTGCCCTGCTGAACAGCTAAGAACTGATCACACAGATAGACTTGTATCTATCTGCTTCACCCCCAACAAGAAACGTTCTAATCTACTCCCTGAGCAGTACACTTTCAAGGAGCTGAGAAACAATCCATCCTGCTCGCCTAAAACAATCTCCTAGTGACTGTGCCCTGCTGAACAGCTAAGAACTGATCACACAGATAGACTTGTATCTATCTGCTTCACCCCCAACAAGAAATGTTCCAATCTACTCCCTCAGCAGTACACTTTCAAGGAGCTGAGAAAGTATGTTAATTGATGTTTACCTCACATAATGTATTGTAACTTTGCCTAATTTCTTGCTAGGTGGTTAGAGCATGGTCCCTGCCAAGACTCCCAGCAGCCATTTCCCCTTCTTACTCAGCACCGCCAATATCCTCCCTTATCTAAACCTTCTAAATGTATAGAATCCTTAGTTTAACCCCCAGAAGCTAGTATCTGAACCACATAGCCTACAAATTACTGCATTAAGTAAAGTATTACATTTCAACCCAAACAGGCTGTTAGTAAGGTGTTAGCCCCTTAGATACTTTGTTGACCCAGTGCCCCTCCCCTGTGCCCCCTCACCTTGAGCTCTGCTCTCTGTTTCACTGATTGTTTTCTGCTCTGCTGGCTAAGTCTTCTTTGCTCCAACCCGCTCCATTCGCCCTGCAGGCTCACTCCGCTCCCCCTACCCTGCCCCCAATTCTCACCCACCCCCACTACTCCTACCTTTATTCCCACCTCTATTCTCCACCCCATTATCTCTAAACCAATCCCACACTCTTCTCCTCATCAACCAGTCCCACTCCCATCCTCCACCAATTAACCAACCTCACCCCAACCTTATCCATTATACCCCCTACACATTTCCATGCCCCTCACTCCTTCTCTCACACTTACCCACTGACACCAAACTACCTATTCCCACCTCCTCAATTTACCATGCTCTCTCCACTTTCTGTAACCCTTCCCTGCCTCTCAATCTTCTTACTTCTTCTAATCACTCTGATCCATGCTACCTCTTATCCCACAACAAAACTCCCCCTTTCTTTCCTACCCCCACCTCCTCAAACAACTCCCTTCCTATCCCTACAACCTCCCACTTTCACACCATATCCTCCTCTCTTGTTCAAACAAATCCACTCCACTACTACAGACGTAAGATCACATCCTCCTCATTGAAGCACAACACACCTAAAGCAATAGTGCTTTCCCCACATAACTCAAGTAGAAAACCCAAGCTCCTGCTCACATCTTCCTTTGCCAGCCTCTTCTTATCAGGAGACATACACCCCAACCCCGGACCAAAGACTAGGACCAACCACACTCCTCCAATCACTACCCATACCACCAAGCCTAAATATCTCAAACTACTTACCATTAACACCCAGAGTTTGAGAAATAAAATATCCCACTTCCAGGCTTGGCTAAACCATACTCTACCAGATATAGTTGCAGTCTCTAAGACTTGGCTAAAACCCCACATTCCTGACTCTGAAATCCTACCCCCTGGGTTCCAAGTACTCAGACAAGACCACGAAAATAAGAATGGAGGAGGAGTAGCCTTAATTTACTCTAGTCTACTCTCCATCACTCCCCACCCAAACCCCATTCCTCAGTTCAATAACGCTAAACTAGTCATAGGAATACTCAAAATGAATGACCATAAAAACATTTGTTTTATGGCCCTCTACATTCCCCCTGGAAACAACAGCAATGCACTTGAAGAAATACTTATATGGGCCACAACTAATATTACACTTGAGACATACATTTTAGGGGATGTGAACATTGACTGTTACAAAATCAATTCCAGAACTCCCTCCATTTCTATCAATCTATTTAACTTCACACAACTTATATGTGACATCACCAGACCCAACAAAAAGAATCCCCCAGGGGCCACTCTTGACTGGATGCTTGCCTCCCATCCAAATACAATTTCACACTCAGGCACCTTACCAAACTCCATGAGTGACCACTCGCCAGCCTTCATCCATAGAGAAAACCACTCCACTCCTCACCTTCACCAATACATCCATACTCGAAACCTCACTAACTTTAACTCCACAACTTTTTCCTACTTCCTCAAACTCACAAACTGGGACAGCCTAAAAACTCTTCCTCTAGATAATGCTGTAAACTTCTTTAACTCTACCTTCTTAAATACCCTGAACTCCCAAGCCCCACCTAGAACAAAACGTATAAAACCCAACTCTGCCCCATGGCTAACTAAAGAAACTAAAACTCTTATGTAACAAAGAGACAAGGCCTGGAAACTTTATCACCACAATAAAGACCCTGACTCCCTTCTGAAATATAAGCAACTCTGCAACCTAGCCAAAAAACAAATTATAAAAGACAAAAAATCCTACTATACCAAACTCCAGGCTAACCATTCCAAAAACCCCAAACAATTTTGGAACTCCATCAACTCTCTTCTAAACCCATGTACCAAACAAAACCCTTGCCCAGACACCAGCAAAACAGATCTAGAAATAGCTACTCTATTCAACTCCTTCTTTACGAACTATATAGCAGAACTCACCAAGACCTTCCCAAATAATGACCTCTCCACCACCCTCAAAGCCTCCTCCCTAACCTCTACCAAACCTTGCATCCCCAGCAATCCTCCTTCATTTCAACTCAAACCCATACCCACTGCTTACATAAAAAAAACTTATCTCCAACCTCAAGCCATGTTCCAACTCCCCTGACTATATCCCCCCACTATTCCTAAAACTTGCAGCTGATGGTATCACAGTCCCTATCAGCATTCTCATTAATAGATCCATTCAGGAATCCTATGTACCCAAACTATGGTGCTCTGCCTTTATCCTACTCCTCCACAAAGGAGGCAAAAATAACTTCTCAAACTTCTGACCTATAGTCATTCTCTCCCCTATCTCAAAAATTCTTGAAAAATGCATCCACCTCCAGCTCATGCTTTCCTTACCAATAATCAACTGTTCACCCCTACACAACACAGTTTCTGCCCTGGCCACAGTACTATAACTGCTCTTCTCTCTTACCTAGACATAGTAAACCATGCCCGAGGCTCTGGAGAAATTGTATCTACAGTCCTCCTCGATCTCTCCAAAGCATCTGACACAGTCTCCCACTCCCACCTCCTTAAACACCTCTCTAACCTTAATCTATCTCAAAACACCCTAACCTGGTTCAGTAGCTATCTCACTGACAGATCTCCGGCTGTCAAGTGGCAAACTGGCACCTCAACCTTCCTTCCCACCCAAACCGGGGTTCCCCAAGGATCCATACTTGGTCCAATGCTCTTTAATATATTCATTAATGATTTCCATGCCGCCATCCAAAACACTAAGATAGTACAATACGCAGATGACTCAACCCTAGTCTGCTCCGCTTCTAACCTACCAGAGCTCCAAACACTAACTCATATCCCCTTCTCAACTACAGAGAACTGGATGCTTCAAAATCACCTCTCCCTAAATACCAACAAATCTAAGATATTACTTTTCACTCCCTCTAAATCCCTCACTATCAACAAAAACTCTTTCAAAATAATTAGCCATACCAACTCATCCATAGAAGTTGTTTCATCTGCTAAACTTCTTGGGGTTACTATTGATGAACACCTAAGATTCGATACTCATATTCAGCTAAATATTAAGAAAACACATCAAAAACTTGGTATGTTGTACAGAAACTCCCACTTTCTCTCACCATCTACAAGACAAACACTCGCCACTTCCTACTTACTACCATCACTCTTGTATGGTGCTCCTCTTCTAACTAACCTATCTTCCTCTATCACTTCCAAACTAGAAATCTGTTACAACAAAATCTCTAAATTCGCCACTAAATCCAAATACACCTCCCACCACAAAAGTCATTCTATAACTACATTCTAATGAATAATTGCAGTCAAATGAATAACAACTGCTATTTTACAACCTTAATCTCATCATCTACTTCCTCAGTGCAACTAATCATCTGTCTCAACTTGTCTCAATCCTAATACAATTATATGTATGAATATAACGTACAAATGTATGTATGCAATACATGTTGCCATTTTCTGACTGTACCCTAATATGTTTTACTATGTAATATAACTTTTTGCTTATTGTCACTGTGTATTATAGATATGTAATAATACTTTATTGCTTATTGCTACTGTGCTTTTGGAGCTTTTCTCCCCGGGTCTCCACTGAAAACGGGCTCCCTGAGCCCAGTGGACCTCCCCGGTCATCAAACTGGAAATAAATAAATAAAAACTTTTTACTTAGAACTCAAGGGAATAGCTTTACATGTTGTTCTTTTGTGACAGCAGCTATACCTTCAATGTAAGCTTGAATTAGGGTCTTTACAACTTTAAATTTATCCTCCATTTTGTGATCTGCTCCTATTTAAACCCTCCCTCCAGTTTGAATTTTGTTCTGATGAAGTCGAAAGTTATATTTGTTTAGGATGAAAGCGCTTGACATTTTTTTCTTTCTGTATGACCTACAATTTTTATACTGGTGCCTAATTAAAGTGTTTACCTATATAACTATGTTTGGTATTTGGAGGCTCCTACTTCCGGATTCTGCTTGGTGTTTTTCACGTGAGTGTTTGTGCAGTTTTGTGCCTCTGCTTTGTTGATCCCTGTAGAAATGGACTTCAGATTGCTGTTTAGTAGGTGAGTAGTGGGCTTTGTCAATTTTTACTGGGCTGACCATGCAGACAGTATTTGGTATTGATCTGGCTAAGTTTTTGTCCCCTGACTTGATGGACTCAGATACGGTGCCCCACCACCACCATGTACCCCTCTGTGCACCTAAAAATATAGAAATAAATCAAATATGCATCAGCTTATGACTGTGACTCTGCAGTAACCTTGGGTAGGCTGTTGGACCACTCACCTTCTGTTGAGTCTAGATCCCCCGATGTGGTGTTGGTACCACAACTGTGTATGACATGAGGGTAAAACACATACTCCAGGACTGTACATTGCCTGCTTCAGATATGGGAGAAACAAATCCTTTAGGTGCAGGGGAAGTCAGGTATGCTGAATCTGTTGCCAATATTGATACATCTCCCCATGGGAGTCTCCCACTAATGTAGTACATGCAAAAAAGAGACAGAAGACCCACCATGTTGTCAGGCAGCAGTCTCTGACTGTTTTTCCACCAGAGATGGTGGCTATGGCTATGTGCAATGTACAGGCAGTTGGTTATGGGATGCATACTCGGGTTATGAGTAATGTTAGCACTTTCATTACAGTTTGATCATCTAAGGATCCTGATTTTGAAGGGGATCTGTTGTCTGATGTTTCAGAACTGTCAAGGTCTGATTAGTCAGTTTCCTCTGAGGATGAAGTGGTTCAGGAACACAAACATATTTTTTTCCCAAATACTGGCAAGATTTAGGGATATTTTCATTTGGGAGCAATCACTGGTTGCCCCCGAGATCAGCAGGGTTTGTGATCTTTTGGAGGATGAGGCCGCAGACTTGTAAACCTTTCCTCTGTTGATCCCAGTGTTGAAGGATGTTTCTAAGAAAGCTTGTAATTTTCCTCTGCTTATTGAGTCTCTGCCTAAAAAAGTGCTTAAGAAATTCAGGGTATGCTCAGCCAAGCCTGCCCTCCAAGCCCCCTTATCTGTGGATCCTGCTTCTGTGTTGCCAGTGACCTCTTTTAATAAAAAGGCTTTGTCTTCTAAAAACTCAGTCCCGTCACATAAACTAGGCAAATGGCTATAATCTCAGGGAAAGAAGCTTGCTCAGTCCAGCACAGCAGCTTTAAAAGTGTTTAAGTACCAGTGTTTTATGTGGACGTTTGTGCTGAGGTATATGTGTAGTTTAAATAGGTTTGCTGCATCATTATCTGCTGAGCAAAAAGTCTGTGTCAAAGATATTGCTTCCAATGTCTCTCAAGTGTCAAAACATGTTTTAAAGAGTGCTTGGAGGGTGCTGATATGATTTCTAGAAATCCAGAGTTATCTGTGGTGATTAGTAGATATGTTTGGTTGCATAGCCAGAATTTTTCTGATGAGTTAAAAAATGAGATTATGAATGATTCACTTGAGTCTGATTGTGTGTTTGGCACATCAGTTAATCAGACCCTAAAACACTTGGATAACAGAGGTAAACTGATGCAAGAGATTTTTTTTTTATTTTATTTATCATTTGTTGACCGGGAAAGTCCGACCAGGTTCCACAGAGCCTGTTTTCAGCGGAGGCCCGGAGAGAAATGCTCCAGATGCATGTCTTTGGACATGTTGAAAATGTTTCATATTCCCACATTTCCCTTCTGTAAAGAACATAATTGTCATCAGCCTACAAAACAGAGGTTCCAGACAAGCAGAAACAAGGTTCTAAAAGGAAATGGCAGGACGAGAACTCTGCTAAACCTAACAACAGTGGTTCCTTTCCCAAAAAGAATAATTCCCCTTCCAGCTTATGACTATGCCAATGTACAGCACCCATCTTTCTCAAGTTCCCATCTGGGTGGCACAAGTTATCTCTCAACAAGGTAGCTTGGCCATCAGTGGTTTCCAACAAATGGATGCTCAACACTGTTGGCAGGGATTATAGCTGGCAGTGGAAAGAATATCTGTCTCCATTCAAAGGGGCTTCTCCTCATCTGCCAGACCAGACTTTATTATTCCCTCCTATTCTGCAGCAAATGCAGGACCAGGGTTATAGGACTAGTCCCTCCTTCAGAAGGAATGAGAGGTTTCTACTCCAGAATTTTCCTAGTTCCCAAAAAAGAGCTGTCATGGAGACTGGTGTAGGACCTTTCCTTTCTGAATACTTTTGTCAGGGTTCATAAGTTCAAGATACTCACCCTGCAGACAGTGCTTCCTGTTTTGCTAGACTACTGCTTCATGGTGACCCTGGATTTGAAGGATACAAACCATCATATCCCCATTGCGCATCACTTCAAGAGATATTTGAGACTTGTTGTGTCTGATTTACACTATCAGTTTTCTGTAGCCCTTTGGGCTATCCACTGCACTGGTTTACCAAACAGCATGCCCTGGAAATGTCCCATTGTCACACTCTGGACAGTCACATTTTTCCTTACTTGGGTGACTTGCTGATCTGTGCAGAGGCTGCTTTCAGGTGTTTATAATCATTAAAGACAGTATCAGCCTTACTGTCCCAGCTAGGGTTCAAGCTGAACCTCCAGATGTCATGTCTGATACCCTCACAAAGGCTGTCTTTCTGGGGTGTTTAATTGACTCCAACCAAAGAATGGGCTTTCTTCTCAAAGACAAGATCCTGTTTTACCAGATGATGATTCTGGAATTCTCCAGGAGGAATGTCTCTTGACAAGAGAATTGCTAAAAATTCTTGGACTGATGTCATCCATGATTATCATTATACCACTGGCCTATCTCCACATGAGAAAAATTCAATGGCATGCCCAAAATTATTTGACTCAGAACTTTCATTCCTTAGAATCCAAGTTTCTAGTGCTCCCTTCATTAGACAAGAGTTCCCTTCTCACCACTGGTGCCAGTTCAATCTGTCCAGACAGATTCACTTGACTTTGCTTGGGGAGCAGTGTTGATGGAGGTGCAAGTGCAAGTCACTTGAAGACCTATGGATGCATGGAAGCACATCAATATCAAGGAAATGTTAACACTGATACATGCCTTGAAAGTCCTTCATCACCTATGGACTCCTGGTCCTCTTTTCTCGTTTAAGGACAACACCATAGTGATGTGGTACCTCAAAAAATAAAGGGGTAGAGGGTCATACCCTCTGTGCCAGCTAGCAATGATGGCCTGGGAGCTAGCTTTACAGCATTCTCTAACTCTTCAGGCATCATACATCTTTGTCAGAGCAGAACAGTGTGGCAGACAGACTAAGCAGGTCCTAAACAGACCTGCACAAGAGGCATCTCAAGGCAGTGATGTTCCAGGATCTAGTCCAGATGTATGAATGCCTGAAATATATCTGTTCCTGATCTTTCAAAAAAGACAGCTGGAAAAATTTTGTTCCAGACATCCTTGCAGCCATGCTTAGAAGACAGAAGCAATCTTGTTCCCTTGGACTGGAATGTTCCTATATGCGTTTCCATCCTTTGTACTGATTCACAAAGTACTTCTGAAGATTCAGAGAGAAATGCCAAAGATCAATGTGGTGACCACCTACTAGCCCAGGCAATCCTGGTTCTCTCTTTTGATGGTATTGGCCAGGGGTAGTTACCACAAACTTGCTAACACACTGGATTTGCTCACTCAGTCTCAGGGACAACTGGTGCACCCCAGTTTGGAGCAACATCAACTAACAGTCTGGATGATTACATCTTGAATCCATTTAGGCACCTGTTTCATGAGGATGTGCATCAGGTGTTAAACAAGGCCAGACAACAAGCTACTGGAAAATCTTGTGCTTACAAATGAATAATGAATGAGGTTTTCAAAGTAGTGCCTAGATGGGAACATAGGGTCCTTTGAGGTTAATATCCCTCCTCTCTTGAAATATTTGTGTGAGCTTATTATATGTGTCCATTTAAGGTGCATTCAGCAGCCATCTCTGCTTGTTTGCCAATGGAGGCCCTCTTTCTTTTTCTCTTTCGATAAAACAGTTCGTGAAAGGAGTTTTGCATATGAGACCCACTGCAAGCAAATTCCTCCTTCATGGGATCTGAACTATGATCTGGAAAAAATTGGCCTTACCACTTTTTGAACCAGCCAGCAGCTCAAGCTGATCTCAAGTTCTTAACATGGAAAACTGTTTTTCTTATTGGTCTGACATCTGCTAGGTGAGTTTCTGAGCTGAAAACTCTTATGGTGGGACAACCTTACTTGATTTCCATGGGTATAGTGTTGTGTTATGCACTAATCCTTCTTTCATGCCAAAAGTGGTCTCAGAATTCACTCTCAATCAGTCTATTAATATCTGGGCTCTTTTCAGAACCTAAGAATAAGGGAAAGAGGATACTATATACCTTGAATGTGCATCGGCAGCACAGGTACTAGCTTGACAGAACAAAACACTTTATAGGTTCATAGGTTCATAGGAGGTTACTAGGCTAGTGGTCGTAGAGTCTTTTCAAGCCTAGCCATGTTAATCCCAAGTATCCCCATTTGTCTTTTTGGATAGTTCGCAGAATTAATTTATGAACAGAGCAGGTCTGTGATCAACACCGGCTACCCCTGTCCATGAGGGATACAGGTGCCACCTCAGGGGTGAATTTGTGGTCTCCCATCCAATTATCTAGGTTGCATTTGAATAGGGTCAGTGAGGAGCTCTGTTTTATGTGAATAGGAAGTCTATTCCAGAGAAGCGGCAGGCTCTGGGAGACATATCTCTCTCTCTCCAGCATGTTCTGTTAATGTCACAAGCTAGGTTGAGATCCCTAGAGCAAGT
The DNA here is from genome assembly GCF_019279795.1 of Protopterus annectens. NCBI lineage: Eukaryota > Metazoa > Chordata > Ceratodontiformes > Protopteridae > Protopterus > Protopterus annectens. Next base: position 494,820,880 of record NC_056728.1, on the reverse strand, counting down.
GACTCTTGTGCTATTTGACTTGTGGATGTGCAGCATTAACATTAGGGCAGGATGGAAGATTGCCCTATAGGACAGGCACAGATCACCTCTCAGTAGCCTATAAGATACAGAGTAAAGTGACAGGGCTTTCAGCCTGTTGATATAGGTCATGGTTTGGAGTCCGTGTATTTTCTTAACGAGAAACCTCTGAGGTCTCTCCTGCTGCTGCAGGTGTCTGGTGAGTTACATACAAAAGGGTGCATTATACCCTATTAGTAGTCTGATGAGGGTCAAGTACAGTGGAGTTATAACATACCTTAACCTGGTTGCTATGCCCTTGCCTATGAGATGTGCTACGTAGAAGGCTTTCCTTACCACTGTAGAAACTTGGTGGTCAAAGTTCAGATTGCTATCAACCTGTATTCCCAAGTCTTTCACCTCTGGGTTAGAACTCAGGGGGTGCTATCAATATTGTAATTTGTAGGGAATTCCATTTTGGCAAAGGGAATAATAATGCTTTTTTTTGCATTTAGTTTTAGACTATGGCTTTGGCACTAATCATTTGATTCTATTAGCCCTTCTTGTAATATGTTGACATTGATGGGGGGGCTCAATGATTGCTCCCAGTTTGCAATCATCAGCAAACTTGGTGAGCCAAAGGCTATCTACTTTGGCCTGGACTTCTGAAAAATGGATGCCAAACAGTGAGGGGCCCAGCACAGACCCCTGTGGTACTCCAGTGGTGATGGGCCTATTAGTGGAGGTGGAGTCACCAGTTATGACAGAGTGTGTTCTGTCAGTGAGCCAACTTGTTAATCCCTATCTGGGAGAGTTTCAAAACAATGCCAGAGTGGGAAATTGTGTCAATAGCCTTGGCAAGGTCAAGATAGGCTGTGTGCACTGACTTACCTTCTTCCATGGCTTTGGTGACATTCTCAGAGAAGTCTACCAGGTTTAATAAGCATGATCTACCTTTAAAGAAGTCAGACTGGGTTGGGTCCAGCTTTTAGGTGTCACCTTTGCCCTTGTTGGTAAAAATGAGGTTGGTTAGACTGTAGTTCCCAGGATCAGCTGATGGTATCTCTTTGTGCAGGGGGATTACTATTTCTGCTCTCCATTCTACAGGAACATAGCTAGTTCTTAAGCTATGATTAAAGAGAATGCCAAGTAGGTCTGCTGGATTTTGTTTTTGATTGTTTAGTAAACAACCAGGGATGTTATCTGGTCCCACTGAGGCCATGTTTTTGGCCTTGGCAAGCACAGAGATGTCCTGTTCCCTAGAGATACTAGGCAGAGGGCTGGTGTCAGGCATGCTTTGGGATATGGTAGGTGGGGATAGGGGGTGAAGTTTGCACTGAATCTGTCAGCTAGCAGGTTGGCAATATATTCTAGTGTAGTATGAGTGGTTCCATCTACAACCAGTTTGAGACATAGCATTCCTTTTTAGATGTTGGACATAGTTAAAGAATGTCTTATGATTATCCTTGGCTAGGGATGCGATTTTGTTTTGTAATTTGCTTTAGAAGACTTTATAGAATTTCTGATTTTCTTGTTTAGGCTTAGGACAGAACTCTTCTTCTGCAGAGTGATATCTCTCTTGCTTTTGGACAATAGTTTCTTCCTCTTGTTATATAATCTGTGTATACCTGAAGTCCACCATGGTGGCTTGTTTTTATGGGAAGACCTGGTTTTGATCCAGTCAGGTACAGCAGAGTTTGTACAGCTGCTTAAGTGTTTGTACAGGGCATTTGCGTACACTTCTGCATAGTAATCACTGATTGCGGGTGGTATGAAGCTTTTTATGCCATCACTTAGTAGGCTGTAGGTAGTTTTGGTAAAGTTCCTTTATAATTTTTCTTCCTGTGAGAGTGTCAGTTTCAGTAGTTACTTCAAATGAGACTGATTTGCAGTCTGACCTAACCAGGGAGGACATCAATCATGGGGGGAATATAATGACCCCCCAGGTTGGTGAGTACTATGTCCAGAACATTATTGCCCCTAGTGGGGGTGCAATCTATCTGTTCCAGAGCATTTGTGTTAACAAAGTCCAGGAACCCCTGGGTGAGAGTGTTTTGGCTCATGTATGTTATCCAGTCTATGGAAGGATAGTTGAAATCTCCCATGACTAAGGTGTTGGGCTGTAAAGTGAGGGATTCCAGTAAATCGAGGTAGGTGGTGTGCTTATCCTGGTTCATGGTGGGGGATCTATACCTAGCAATGATGTGGTATGGTACTTTCCCAATAATTAATGACATGGAGTAGTTCGAGAGTCATGCTGTTTGACCAGTCTCAAAATGTATTTGGTTTTAATGAAGATGGATACACCTCCACCTTTGGTTCCTTCACGCTCATCTTGAGTTCTGAATGTGTGAAAGGCATTGTAGCCTTGCACAGCCAGAGTGCTCTCCATGGCCTTGAACCATGTCTCGGTAACTGCACAGATGTCAGCTTCATCCAAGGAGAGGAGTGCTTCCAGGGAGTGCAGTTTTGTGTTAAAACTCCTAACATTAAGCAGCATGACCCTGAATTTGAGACATGCTGTAGGTGGATTGGATATTCTAAAATGGCCCTAGGTGTGAGTGTGTGCCTTCTGTGGAAAGTTGGGCACCGGGCTGGCAATACAACACTGTAAAACTCCACTGCCAATCACGAGCGGACAGGTGATCCATTGTGGTGACCCCTAACTCGGAAAAAAGCCGAAAGAAGAAGAAGAATATTTTGTAACACTGGAAAATTTGTTCTTTTGGCATTGCCTAAAAAGGCACTATGGGGAGACAAGGACCTTTGCCGGTATCTGAAATCTTAGGGGGGACAGGTGCAGACCATCTCTAGCAAAGCAATGAGGTCTGTATACCATATCCTGCCAGGGTGACAGATACCGGATCCCCCTGGACTGACACCAGAAGCTGAGGAAGGCCAAAAGTATTTTTATTTCCTTCTAGAGGAAAGAAAGGTCCACCTGTCTTTAAGCAAACCATCACACATTGGTTGTCCTCTGGTATTGTTTTTTTGTTACACCCACCATGGCAAGACAAGGCAAATCCAGGCGAGGCAAAGGTGTTGTCTTTTTCAGTGGAATATTGGAGAGCAGTGGACTCTAGAAGAATTCTAGAGGCAGCAACTTGGTTCTTTGTCCATAGCTTTACAAAGCACAGGAAGCTGGATGCCTTTTCTAAATCAAGAGCAGACTTTATGAGGGCTGTTCTCCAGAGGCTCCTGGACCCTTATCCTTCCTCCACCCAGGCTGGGTAAGCTTTGGCAATCTACCCACATGCCAGTAAGGGAGTATGCTTGTTGAACATTGTATAGTTACGTAAGTCATTCGTATCTGTAACACACTAACTTACTGCCAGTACCCTCCCACCGTACCTCTTTTGCTAGATGTATATAGTTTGGTATTGGAGTTTCCTCTGAGTGTTTTCAGCAGCCTTTTTGCTTGTGTGTGCATGTGGCTTTTGGTTTGAAACAGTAGGTGTTGCAAAGCCTGCATTTTCACCTTCTCTTTTTACTAGACCCCAAAAAACTGAAAGGTTCCTGGGTTTGAAAGGCAGTCCCAGTACTGCCAGACGATTGGCCCTTCACACAGACAGTGGTTGAAGCTCTGAACTTTGATAGACTACCAGAGCAAGAGGAGCAGGGCACTGCTATCCATAGGGAAGTAAGGCAGTGTGTTCTATGAACATCTACTGTTACAGGTAAGCAGAAGGTGTGCACCTGTACTTTCACAGCAACAACTCTGAAAACAATCCACCATACAATATCACCATCTTGCATCTTTGTCACCCTTGACTAGACCCCATCTGTTCTTGTCTTTCACCTTATTTCTTAGGCTATGTTGTAGCTAAGGACATATTAATAATTTTTAAATATTCAATCTCCCAAATTTGACAATACCACACTAAAGCATATACACATGGGCTTCAGCTGTCTACCAACTTACTACTATTCCAAAAGCTTTTTGTCTAAAACACGTATGTGTAATTGGTGCTGTAATTAATTTGTTTAACCATAAATGCATGTCTATTTTGATGTACAAGTAATTGTGGACTCAGGTTGCAACCATTGCTGTTGTTCTTATTATTTGAATATCAGTGTCCCACATACCTCTCAGCTATCCAGATGTATTGCCATTATCATCATTTATTATTATTTGAATGTCTCGGCATACCTCTCAACTGTCCAGATTTTTGCAGAATGTCCAGATTTTGATCTAATATTTTTGTCTGTTCCGCATAAAATTTGTGTTTTGCTGGCAAATTGTTGAGGACTCAAGTCATTAAATAATGACAAACATTTGAGTTTTACACTTGTTATTTAGATAATGCACACTAATTCAAAACAAATTATTATAGCAGTTTTTAAATTAATGATATTTAAACATTGTCTCAGATTTCAGGCCTTTGTAACCTCATTACTTTTAGCTTTGTGTAGATTTCTTGTGATTAGAGGTTGAGAGATGTGCTAACAGGAACTGTGGCTCAAAAAAAGGTCCATACTAGGAAAGATGTGCAGCAGGTAAAGGTGATAACGGATAATGAGGAAAACATACTCACAAGCAAGGAGAGTGTGTTGAGCAGATGGAAAGAGTACTTTGAGGGGTTGATGAATGAAGAGAATGAGAGGGAGAGAAGGTTGGATGCTGTGGAGATAGTGAATCATGAAGTGCAGTGGATTAGCAAGGAGGAAGTAAGGATAGCTATGAAGAGAATGAAGAACGGAAAGGCTGTTGGTCCAGATGACATACCTGTGGAACCATGGAGGTGTTTAGGTGAAATGGCAATGGAGTATCTAACCAGATTGTTTAATGAAATCTTGGAAAGTGAGAGGATGCCTAAGGAATGGAGAAAAAACGTTTTGGTACCGATTTTTAAGAATAAGGGTGATGTGCAGAGCTGTAATAACTACAGAGGGATTAAACTGATTAGTCACAGCATGAAGTTATGGGAAAGAGTAGTGGAAGCTAGGTTAAGAAGGGAAGTGATGATTAGTGATCAGCAGTATGGTTTCATGCCGGGAAAGAGCACTACAGATGCGATGTTTGCTCTGAGAGTGTTGATGGAGAAGTACAGAGAAGGTCAGAAGAAGTTGCATTGTGTTTTTGTAGACTTAGAGAAAGCATATGACAGGGTGCCTAGAGAGGAGTTGTGGTATTGTATGAAGAAGTCAGGAGTGTCAGAGAAGTATATAAAAGTGGTACAGGATATGTACGAGGGTAGTGTGACAGCGGTGAGGTCTGCGGTGGAAGTGACAGATGTGTTTAAGGTGGAGGTGGGATTACATCAAGGATCAACTCTGAGCCCTTTCTTATTTGCAATGGTGATGGACAGGTTGACAGATGAGATCAGACAGGAGTCCCTGTGGACTATGATGTTTGCAGATGACATTGTGATCTGTAGTGAGAGTAGGGAACAGGTGGAGGACATCCTGGAGATATGGATATATGCTCTAGAGAGAAGAGGAATGAAGGTCAGCAGGACTAAGACAAAATATATGTGTGTGAATGAGAGGGAGGATATAGGAATGGTGAGGATGCAAGGAGTAGAGGTGGCTTTGTGAAGTTGGATGAGTTTAAATACTTGGGATCAGTAGTTCAGAGTAATGTTGAGTGTGGAAGACAGGTGAAGAAGAGAATACAGGCAGGGTGGATTGGGTGGCGAAGAGTGTCAGGAGTGATTTGTGACAGCCGAGTACCAGTAAGAGTGAAAGGGAAGGTCTACAAGAGGGTAGTGAGACCAGCTATGTTATGGGTTAGAGACAGTGACATTGATAAAAAGGCAGGAGTTAGAGCTGGATGCGGCAGAGTTAAAGATGTTAAGATTTGCACTGGGTGTGACGAGGGTGGACAGGATTAGGAATAAGTATATTAGAGGGTCAGACCAGGTTGGAAGGTTTGGAGACAAAGCCAGAGAGGCAAGATTATGTTGGTTTGGACATGTGCTGAGGAGGGATGTTGAGTATATTGGGAAAAAGATGCTAAGGATGAAGCTTTTTTTAACAGAAAAACAGGAAGGCCTAAGATAAGGTTTATGGATGTGGTGAGAGAGGACATGCAGGTGGTTGGTGTGACAGAGCAAAATGCAGAGGACAGTAAGAAATGGAAACAGATGATCCGCTGTGGAACAGCTGAAAGAAGATGATGACTACCTACTACTAGTAAACAATTGTATAACTCCATGTATTTAAATTGTGTGGCTCTATCATACGTGTGTGGAGTAATAATTTATCCATATAGATAGATAGTTACATTATTACACACACAAAACGAAAAGGACTGCAACGCAACCACTGTTTCCCAACTGAAATGTAGTGTGTATACCTTTAAGTTAAGGGAAAACGGACATGCATGGGGTGAGGGTGGAGAGCAATTTACAACTTTGCATCACATACGTTTTAAAACATATTACTACAGATTAATTGACAGCTAAACTTAGTTAAAACGGCCTGTGTCACTTTTCTTGTTAAACCACTTTAGGTCGCTGCGTGAATGGAAGGCGGCCAAGCCTAGGAAAGTCAGGAGCTCCGCGTTAACGTACCCGCCTTCATTTCCTGGTTTTAATGCTGTTCATGGTGTGATCTGTTCCTTTTACGAATAGACTTCATTGTTGAGTTTATTTATCCTGGAAACCAAAATACATGGTTTTGAGGAGAAGTCACTAGTGTATTGTGTTAGTCTACATTACTTTACGTGGTATTCTACTGTCATGGAGGTTGCATAATACTCTCATTTTTTTCTAAATAAGGAAGAACCTAATTTGAACTTCAACGGACAGCCGTGTGATTCTGTTGTCGGAGGTGAGTTGACATATTACCTCCCCTGTTTTTAGCAGGAGTATTTACTCAAAAGGGGATGCATATGGGTATTTGATTGATAACGAGGTACTAGAAATGTAAAACGGGAGAAAACAAGAGTGCGATGTCCGGTTTATGATCCGTTCATTTAGTTGACGTTGCCCTGGTTACAGCTGTCGGATGACTCGGATATTACTAAAGAAATGTAACTTACTCGTTACAAGGAGTTTATAATTTTGTACCTAGGCAGTGCGTCGTTATGGAATCGTATTGGAATTTCAGTATAGGTACGTGCAAGTTTTACTGACGAGTTCTCGCCTTCCTTGCTACTCCGGTAGGGGGTGATGGACTCAGTTGACATTTCAGTTGGATCTGAAACTGTGGAGGTGATCTGTGTATTCCGATGTTTTGAACACAGCTTTGGGGCAGTGCGTGTCAAGTTAATTTTTGAGGTGAATGTCCACGTCTGTTATATCATATAACATATTTCTTACATTTTGTCCCTACTCCAGTGCTTGGGGCTCTCTGTTTCCGAATTCTCAAAATTGCCATTTTTAGGTACCTGCAGCACTGTCACACTGAGGAGGAACACCTTTTCCTTTTAAGCTTTCCCATTTTACACATACACTGGTGTGAACACCTTGTGACATTCACTTGTAATATAGCTTTGCTTGCAACTGGCGTAAATTTTTTATGTCTAGTATTATTGATCCTCCACTTCTCCTGGTTCTTTAGCTCTGAACGTTGGTCATAAGTAATGTGACTAAGCACTCAGCCTTTTCACAGCAAGCCTACTAAATGATCTTGTCCAAGGACCCTTTTCCCCCATAACTTGGGCCAGTTTGTGTAACATCAGTAGTAGTTTGATAAGTCAGATCTTAAGATTGAATGCATAAGTAGTCATAATAATAATACAAATTAACTAGTTGGCCATATGTAGTATATTATCAACCTGATTCACGCTGTACTTTTTTTAATGCACTTAATTTGTTCCACTAGAAGGACTTGTTGCGTCTTTCGGCTTTTCCCGGTTAGGGGTCGCCACAGCGGAACTCCGGTCCGCAAATGATTGGTAGTAGTTGATTTTTACGTGCCGAGTTACCGGCCCTGACGCACAACCTTCAACGAAGGTAGGCCCATTCACGCATGTCTCCACGCAGAAGACGCTCTAGCTGAGAATCGAACCGGACAGCGTCTTACTGTGAAAGTGACAACGCTACCGCAGCACGACCACCGTGGATGTTCCACTAGAAAGACTAATTATAACACAGATTCATGTGAATGCAAATTAGTGATTGCAATGTGTATTATAATGTGAGTTAAAGGGGACCCTTAATATAACTGATTGGAACATGTATGATTATAGCTACTTTGTGTTTTTGCAATAATCCATGACCAGGTGTGATTTAACTGTGTCATCTACTTCAGTTGGAAGGATTATTATATGCATTTAAGTGAGATAAAGCACTGAGCTACGTCTGCTTGGATTTTATCAGGTGCTTCATTTTTTTCCCACATACCAGAGAAGTGCCGGTAGGTGAGTTAACTAATATACAGTAAACTAAAACAATGTTACAGTAGATTTAAGTTTGCAGCAGTCTTACCAAATAACGGACACAGTTGTATGGCACACAAATGAATTAAACCACAATTTAAGGAATTTACAGTTAGATTGTGCATAATTCACTGCATAAAGCAAACCAGTGTCTAGCTATTCAAAATGTAGTGTGTGTGTGTCCGTCATATGTTAATATGTTTATGCTGCTTTTCTACCTGGGGGGCTGCTGAAAAGAGGCTTTGTACACAAAGCAAACCAGTGTCTAGCTATTCAAAATGGTGTGTGTCTGTTCGTCATATGTTAATATGTTTATGCTGCTTTTCTACCTGGGGGGCTGCTGAAAAGAGGCTTTGTACACATTCTCAGTTAACAAATGTAGTATGTGAAAAACATAAAGTTCAAGTCTTCTAAACTGCACAGAGGTGTGTTTACAGTGTGTGAATGAATGTGTACATGGCAGCCTGCAATTGATTCATTCCTCATCATTGGTTCTTTGCTCTACACCCTTTGCTTTTTCAGGGTACGTTCTGGCTCCTCCATTATCTTGAATAGGCTAAAATGGGTACTGGGGATGATTAAGAGAGTTGGTCATGCTGTCTGATGTCTGTAGTCCTTTGTGTATAATATTTTTAGCTGTCTATGGACATTCACTACATGGCAAGTTTGTCATCCACATTATAAGAATATTGACCATTAAGTAGCTGGCTTAGTTCAGAGAAGAAACAGAAATTACTCTTCTGCCATAAATTTATTTATTTATTTATTTTACATTTGTTAACCGGGAGAGTCCGACTGGATACATGTCCATTTTCAGCAGAGGCCCGGGGAGAAAAGCTCCAGGTACATAACAGACATATGAACATTGCTAATGCAAAAAAGGAAGATAGTTGAGTTCTAAATACAATATAAAGATACATCACATCTTGGGGGAAAAAATAACAGCAGCATATAAAAAAAAAAACATAGGTCAGTTACAAAGGCGAGGCGCCTTGTTAAAAAGCGGTTAAGGATGGTGAGGTAAGAGAAGGGTAAATGATAGTGGTTAATCAGGTTTGGAACAGGGACATTGCCAGAGAGTATTGAGATGGGGTTTAAGCTTTTTTTTTTGAATTGTAGGAGTGAAGGTTCTGAGGTGAGCATGGTCGGTAGGGAGTTCCACATTTTACCTACAAAGTTTGAGAATAGAGAATCCCCAGCAGAATTATTGGCTTTGGTAGTTTGAGCTAAGATCTTATTGGAGGAGCGTAAAGATTGCAGGTTAATATAGGGGTGAATGATGTTTTTCAGAGCTGGTGTTTTCTCTGGGTGATACAGTATCTGGTGAGCCGTTTTGAGTTGGTTGAAATGGAGTTGGCTGGAAAACTCTAACCACCCTAGTTGCTTCAAGTTAGTGCAGTGGTGCGTTCTAAAGGTGGAATTTGTGGCAAATCTAGCTATGTGATTGTAACAAGAAGCAAGTTTGTTAATGGTTGTCTTGTTTAGGTTTGTAAAAAGGGGGGAGGCATAGAAAAGAGTTGATAGTAGGTGTGTGCTGGCAATTGTAATTTTAGCGTGAGGAGTGAGAAAGTGTTTTACTTTATATAGAGAGAGCCAAGCTTTTTATTGATGGTTAGATTGAAATGGGTGTCAAATTTAAGGGAGTTATCAATGCTAACACCTAATAGCTTTGTGTGAGCTTCTGGTGATACATAGAGAAGGTGGGGGGAAGAGTCTTGTTAGTGGGTGAGAAAGTAAGTAGTTTTGTTTTGTTGGGGTTGAGAACTAGTTGACGACTTGAGAACCATTTTTCTATTGGGTTGAAGGTGTCTTGGGTTGAAGCAGTGAGGTCTGCCAGGTTGGAGGCAGTGCTGATGATAGTCGAATCATCTGCATATTGAATGCATGTAGCATGGGGGGGTGATTGTGGGCAGGTCATTAACAAAGATGGTGAAGAGAAGAGGGCCAAGAATAGATCCTTGGGGAACTCCCAAGTGTAACAGGTAGGCATGTGGATAATTTGTCCTGCCATAGAACAGCCTGTTACCTATTGGACAGGTAGGATTGGAACCATTTCAGCGTAGAATTGCTGAGTGATAGTTTTTTTAATGTATGGAGGAGTTGAATGTGGTTCACCGTATCAAAGGCCTTGGAGAGGTCTAAGAAAAGAGCAGATGATAGTTTTATTATTGTTTCTGAAGTTATTGATGGTATTAGAAAAGGATAGTAGGGCTGATGTGGTACTGTGATTTGGCCTGAAGCCATGTTGGGAGTTGGCTAGAATTTTATTTTTGGTGAGGTGTTCCATCAGTTGTTTGTGGACACACTTTTCCATAATTTTGGCCAGGGGTGAGAGTATAGCTAGTTGGTTAGCTCTAGTGAGCTACCACCTTTATGGAGAGGAATAATGTGGGACATTTTCCATATGGAGGGGATGAAGGCTTCTGACAAGGTACGGTTTATGATTATGGAGACGGAATAGGAAATGGCATCAGCTGCTTTTTGCAGAAACTCAGCTGGGAGAAGGTCAGCTGCTAGCTTAGTGGGTTTTAGTTTTTTAAGAAGAGATGTTATAGAGGATATGGGTACTGGATCGAAGGTAAATAGATGATCTGATGTAGTTGTAGTATTCTGCTGGCATGGGTAGTGGAGTGGGCTGGTTGTTTGTTTGAATTGTGTGGCCAGGGATTGTATAGTTTCTGTGAAGAAACTATTGAATGTGTTAGCAATGTTTACAGGGCACTGTTGTTTGCAAGTTGTTGGAGTGGGGGTGGTTGCCTGGCCTGGGTGCAGGAGCTTGTTTAAGCCTGCCCAGAATTTTTGTGGATTATTAAGGTGTTTGTGTTGGAGGTGGAGGAAGACGTTTTTTTTTTATTATTTAAGATCATTCTTTTAGTTTCATTTCTAAGTTGCCGGAAGGTTTGGTGGGAGTGTGGGTCTTTACGCCATGTGACCCACATCTTGTTTCTAGATAGGATTTTGGATTTTGTTTCCTTAGAGAGCCATGGTGCGGTTTTGGTTTTAGTTCTAATGGACCGTATTGGAGCATGGGAATCTAGAATCTTGAGGAAGGTGGTGTTGAAGTAGATAACTGCCTCTTCAAGAGGAAGAGACTTGAGTATTGTCCAGTTGTGGGCTTAAGTTCAGTTTGAAAAATGGAGGGGTTGAATTTATTATTGTTCCTGATTTTTTTTATATGGTTGTAAGAAGGGGGGTGATTTTCTTGAATTTGATAACATAGGTAAGTGATCACTCATGTCCTCTGGGTGAGTACCTGCTGAGTGCTGGTCAGGATCTTTATTAGTAAGGATCCAGTCCAGGATGCTGTCTTTGTTTTGGGGTTTACCTAGTCTGGTAGGAGTGGATATGAGCTGAGAAAAGCCATGTAGATTTATGCTGCTAGATGGGGAGCTAGATGAAAAGGAATTCCAATCGATGTTGAAGTCACCTAACACTATGGATTCCTGGGGGTGAGTTTGAGTTAACCAGTGGAGAAAGTCCTTTAAGGTTTTGTTATTATTGTTGTCTGGGGGGATGTAAATACATGCTATATTTATGCTTTTATGTTTGTTTGGTTGAAGTTTTACAAGTAGAATTTCGGCATTGTTTGTTAGGAGGGGTTGTGGAGAGGCAAGGGAGATTTGTAATGTACTTTTGTAGAGTATGGCTACACCGCCACCTTTACGAGTTATTCGGTCTGCTCTTAGTATATCATACCCTGGTGGGATAATCTGTGTGTCTTTCGTACTTGGTTTAAGCCAGTTTTCTGTGAGACATAGTAGGTCTGGGGAACAAGTAGCTAAAAGGGCATGTAGGTTGTGAATCTTATTGTTTACACTTCTGATGTTTAGATGACAGGTCAGAAGAGAGTTAAAGGGTCTAGAGTTTAGACTGAGAAGTGGAGGGGAGGATAGGGTGGAATTAGAATTGAGTGGAGGGGAAGGGCCAGGGTTGGGGTGGATATCACCATCTGTGACTAGTCTGTGATTCAGAGTGGTAATGAATTTGAGGGCTTTGAGTAGAAGTTTGTAGTAATGTTTAACATTTGGCCTAATATTGGTAGGTTTGATAATTGCATAGCGTTCGAGTTCTAACAAGGAGGGTGAGTAGGGAGTTGAGTCATGGCCTCTGTTGTTAATTGTGGGGGAGGGGTTGGTTTGGTAGCCTGGGTGGTGGAAGCCTATGTAAGACCAGGTTTCATATAGGGTAGCTAGGTAAGGGACAAGTAGGAGGGGAAAAAGAGTTAGTATGATAAGCTTCCTGGGTGGTGTCATATTCCGTTTGATCTTAGAGGGCGGTAGTGAGGTACAGGAAGTTAGTGGACAGTAGGGGGAGTGGTTTGAGGTTATAAAAGTACGAGTACTGGGGGCGGGTGGGAATAGGGGGCGGGGAGTGGAGCGAGCACGAGCGAAGCGAGTGCTTGCGGAGCGGGGTTTACACTAAGCCACTAGAGCCCAGGTTTCAGGATGCAACTCCTGAATAATTAACTTGCAGGTTTGTTTTCGGCAAATCTACTGTCCTTATGGAAAATGATGAGAATTTCCTTACTCAACAAAACCTGTAGTCCAGAAATCCTTCTGGTTGAATTAGCAACTACTGGAATGTTAATTTTTTTTCCTTTTCAAAGAAAAAAAAATAGGATATCCAGCAAGAAGGCAATAATGGCAGTTTCTCAGTCATGAAACCTGAAATCCTAAACCCCAAGCAGAGGAATTTTCTCTCAGGTGGTCTAAAATGCAGTATGCACCTAAGAAACAGCTTAACTTTGAGATGTTGTAGGTGGAGAAATAGATCAGAAGTGGAAGACTGTAAGAAAGTCCTGAAGTGAACGATCTACAAAAATGTAAAAATTTGAGGCACAGAGCAAGAAGACCGACCTTAACCCTTGGCTGTAATTCAGAATGATGACCTCTTTTCGTTTAGTTAAACTATAACAACCCAGAGAACTCCCCTCTTTCAGTTATAAGCCATCCCTTCTCTATTGCATCCTTTACTCCTTATACAAATACATTTTCCACCCAATCCAAATATAATTCACAGATATGTCATTCTCCAGTCCGTTGAGCACAAGTCCAGCCAAAATAGCTAAGTCTGGTAACATTAAATCTTCATGACATTTGTAATAAAATTACAGAACTACATGGCTTGATATCATTCTGTTCCCCAGATATCCTAGCCATCACTGAAACACTGCTTAAATCCAATATGAAAGATACAAAATACTACCTCCTGACATACCTCTCAACCTGGAAACATTAAACATCTGGACAAAGGCCCATGGGAAGTAGGTACAACTGGGCAAAAATCTGTACACTGATTAACATAAGGTTTGCATACATAATTATGCAACCCCCACCCATTTCCATGGAATTGTGTGAGACCAACATTTCATAGGTGTGTACTAGGATAATGGGCCTGGAGCCGTTACAAGCCTAGCCCATAGGATTACCCTGGCATAGTGCCACCCGACCTTAGTTCCTATTGTCTCTGTCGAATAGAGCCACTGGAGTGATCCTTGGGGTGAATTTTCTATTTCCCATCCAGTCATCAAGATTTCTGTTGAAGAGGGCCAGTGAGGTGCTCTGCCTGACATGTATGGGAAGTCTTTTTCCATAGCATGGGCAGTCTTTTGATTATGAACCTGTCCCTCCAGCATGTTCTGTTGATTGTGGTAATGAGGTTGAGGTCTCTGTAGCATTTGGTGCGGAGGGATTGGGATTTCGTTAGCTGTAACATTTCTAACAGAACTGGGTTAGACATGGCTTTGTAAGTCAAGCAGAGGTCGCTTCTAAGTAGGTGATATGAGCCAGAGAATAGTTGGAGTAAACTCCAAGTGTTTAAGGCCTAGGATCCTCTTTGTGAGGTACTTTTGCAGCCTCTCCAATAGTTCCAGGTGTCTAGTGAGGTACATGTCAAATGGGGCATTGTACTCTATGATTGGCATAAAGAGGGAAGAGTAGAAGGAGACATTGTCCTCTTTCTTACTGAATGCAAAACCCTTAATAATGAGATGTGCCACATGGAAGGACTTTCTGACCACAGTGGCAACGTGGTGGTCAAAAGAGAGGTTGCTGTCATCCTGTGTTCCCAGATCTCTTATAACGCCTTCTGTGTTCAGTGGACTACCATCAATGTGGTAATTCAAGGGAAATGGGTTTTTCCCAAGGGGGATGACACATTTTTTTGGCATTGAGCTTAAGGCCATGGGTTCTGACACCAGTCATTGGTGTCATTGAGGCCTTTCTGTAGGATGTCAACATCACTTGGGGAGTTAATAATGGCTCCCAACTTGCAATCGTCTGCAAAATTTGTCAGCCAGAGGCCCTTCGTATTGGCCTGGACTTCAGAGAAGTAGATACCAAACAGGAGAGGACCCAGGATCTAACCCTGTGGGACTCGACTCGTGACTGGTCGACAGTCTGACTTGGAGTCAGCTACTTTCACACCGTGGGTTCTATCTGTGAGCCAGTTTACAACCCACCTAGTGATACAGGGGTTGATTCCTAGCTTAGTGAGTTTTTCTATGATTCCGAAGTGGGGAATGGTATCAAAGGCCTTGGCCAGATCAAGGTAGGCTGTATGAACCACCTTGCCTTCATCCACAGCTCTGGTGACTGGCTTAAAGACGTCAACCAAGTTGAGCAGGCATGATCTGCCCTTCAAAAAACTAAACTGTGTAGGATCCAGAGTTTGGAGATTCCCTATATCCTTATTTATTAGGTCAATGATGATGTGGTCCATAGCTTTGCATATCAGACTCGTCAGGCTAATTGGGCAATAATTCCTGGGGTCTGTAGTCGCTCCTCCTTTGTGGAGAGGGATGATTATAGCAGTGTGCTATTTGGTAGGGACAAAGCCTGAGATGAGGCTGGGGTGCCAGTTCACTGTGTAGTTCATGTAGAACACAGCCAGGGATATTGTCAGGTCCCATAGAAGCTGTATTCTTTGCCTTGGACAGCGCTGCTTTAACCTGTGCAGCAATAATACCGGGTGCCTGGCAGTTTACTGGTATTGTGATTGGTCCTTTGGGGGGGGGGCTAAAGTTAGCACTGAATCTGTCGGCCAGTATATTGGTTATATCGTTTGGCTCAGTATAGGAGGTACCATTGTGCAGTAGCTCAAAACAAATCTGGGTCTTGCTGTGGAGATTCTTTACATAACTATAGAAGGTCTTGTGGTTATCTTTATCATCTGCTGCAGTTCTGTTTTTATAGCTAGCTTTAGAGGATTTGATGAGGGATCTCAGCCTTTTGTTGATGCTGATAAGGGAGTTTTTCCAGTCTTGGGACTTTGCCTTATTCCGCATAAGTTTCTTCCTTTTGTTGTAGAGTTTGTTTATGGCAGGGGACCACCAGATTGGCTTCCATTTTTTTTTTTTTTTTTTTTTTTTTTTTTTTTTTTTGGAGGAGAGTGTCTTAGTTCCATTGGGTATGGCGAGATCCATGCAATTGTGTACGTGTTCGTACAGTGCATTGGTGTATGATTCGATGGTCATGCAACTATTTGCCATTTGCATGGGTGCTGTGAAGCTAGCCACTTCTTTTTTTTTTTTTTTAGGAGCTCAAAGTTAGCTTTGGAGAAGTTATTCATGGTGGTTATCTTTGTGGGGGGTGGGATGTGGATTTCCAAGGTAATTAGTTTGTGGTCTGATCTAACCAGGGAGGAGTCTACTGTTGGTGTAGAGCAACGGTTGCCCATGTTAGCAATGACCAGGTCAAGGATGTTGCTACCTCTAGTGAGGGTAAGAATGAGGTGGTCCAGAACATTGGAATTAATGAATTCCAGAAAGCATTGGGCAAGTGTATTGGTACAGTTTTCCCAGTTAATGGAGGGGTAGTTGAATTCGCCCAGTATGAGAGTGTTAGGTTGGACCCTAATGTTCTCCAGGGTGCTTAGGAACGTGGAGTGTGAGTCTTGGGACATGGTTGGGGACCTGTAGCAGGCTATGACCTGAATCGCTGTCTTACCCAGTGTTAGCTGCACCTGAACTATCTCAGATGTGTTATGTTGGGCTACTAGTCTGGAGGTGTGCGCAACCTTTATGAGTATGGAAACACCAGTGCCTTTGGAGCTTCGACCCAGTTTTGGGGCGGAAAGGCTTGGAAGGACCTGGTAGTACAGGGGTGCTTTCTGCTGCCTTGAACCAGGTCTCCATTACAGCACAAATTTCGATGCTCTCCATTTTAAGGAGTGCTTCGAGTGAGTGCATTTTGAGGTTTAGACTTCTAGCGTTGAGCAGCATGACTCTCAGACTGCATTTGTTTGAAGCTGTTACAGTGGTAATTTGGTCTTTGGAACACCTAAAAAAGGCACTGTAGGGGTGGCAAGCGCCTTGGCCAGTATCTGGAAGCCCAGGGGTGACAGATGCAGGGTATCTCTGGCAAAGTATCGTTGTCTGTCTATCATGTCATCCCAGCCAGATACTGGATCCCCTTCGAATGACACCAGAAACTTATCCAGTTGTTGAAATCCATCATTTTCTGCTTGTACTGTAGTATCATTCTGGGTGATGGTAGGATGCTGCTCAGGGCTAGGGTCATATCTGCCTGGGCTACATAATCCAAGAGCTCCTCCATGTCTGTTTTCATGTAGTCCAGGGAGATACGTCTTGGGTCATTCACACCCACATGTACCTGTTATTGAGGGACCTGAGTGCGTTTGTTATGTGGCGGATCCTGGCACCTGACAGGCAGCTGACTGTTACTTTCTCCTTATTCATCCTAGTGAGTGGGATATCAGTGTGCCTCACTATCCTGTCACCTATGACTAGTGTGTTGGGCATGGTGTTTTGCCTTAGGAGCTTTGGTTGAGTGGCACACTGTTTAGGAAAGTTGTGTCTTGTCATTATTGTTGTGTTGTGGTCAAAAGCAAATTGACGAATAGGCAAAATATTTATAACCAGAACAATAGTGTTTTAATTATATTAACATTTCAACTTGTGTAAAACTAAAATGCAATTTTTTATACAAATAAAATTAGCTGCTTCCGCCTTCTACACTAATGTTAAGTAACACAACGTGATATTTATTTTTATTTTTTATTTTCAGTTTGATTACCAGGAAAGTCCACTGGGCCCAAAAGTGCCTGTTTTCAGTAGTGACCTGGGGAGAAAAGCTCCATAAACAATACAGTAAAGAATACATAAGTATAAAAGGTACAGTATATAATACATATACCATAAACAATACAGTAAGGAATACATCAGTATAAAAGATATATTATATAATACAGTTTACAGATATGAGCATTCAAAGCAAGCATGATCAACTAACTTCACTGTGGAAGATCTAAGGGTTACAATGTACAGATTATTTGAACTTACATTCTTACATTAGAAGTGTGTTTACACTTTACATGCAGTTATTCAAAGTACGTAAGGTAAACCCTTTACATGCACTCAATAAAAATAAGTGGCTGTTTACAATATTTACAAAATTAAAATCATGTGAGAGTTGCTAAAGCATTCACAGAGAGCTTGAATCCATTCTAGGAAGTAGTAATGAGAGTTAGAGAGAGGTTAGGAACCAGGAGTATACAAAAAAACTCCTTGGGGAAATGTGATATGACCAGAACAATACTTAAGATGCAGTTGAGGCACTTGTCTTAAAGCTCAAAATAAAATTAACTTAACCATGACAGACCACTAACAAAAACATCTGCAATCGAAATTATACGCACACAAGCAACACAAATGCACAGTTCCTACAAATGATAACAGAATGGGTGTCAAGAAGGGTAGAAGCAGAACTAAAAGTTAAACTGCTGTCACCAGCTAGGGCCTAATTGATGCAACATATTTTCATAATCACATTTAAGAAAGTAACTACGTCACATAAAAATAAGCCAGATGCAAGTCCATTACACTAAAAACTTTCTATAAATACAGACAACTCTCTCAATCTAGCAGCACGACTTTTAGGCATGACTGAGCTGAGGCCGTCATTATGCAGAGAGGGGGTGTGTACAGTTCACTTCCATCACAGACTATTGGGGACTAGCATAACTCTGTCCTTTTTCAGGCTTAATAAGCATACATACCTCTCAACCTGTCAGCCACACTCTCAACTTCTTAGCACAAGAAATCTGGACAAATGCAAGAATAATGGGGGGGGGGGGCAAAAATAGGGACAGATTTTAAATATTGCCATTATAAACTTAGAAAGTTGCTAGAATAATAGGTGCTACATTAGTCTGCATTTAATGAAGGCTATTAAGCCTGAAAATTCAAATGTCTGTTATTATTCAGTGATTTCAGTCCTCTCTGATTTACCAGAAAAACAAAAAAATTAAGAAAACTCTGCAGATACCTGGACAATTGAGAGGTTTGTATGAGAAGTAGTGCTGTACATTTAGGAGTGAGAAGGACTGAAAACTATGATCACACAACTCCATTCTCCTTACTCTGGTAATTACTCTTACTGACAACACAAAATCTATAAAAAATGTGTTATTGAAAAGTACATATTTCTTTTGTTTCTTCTAATACATTTTGTAACTGCAGTTGTTAATCGCATTAACATTTTAATAATACTTTAACAAACATTACTGCTGTATGAATTTGTTGTGTTTTGCATTTCACTTTTTTTTCTGCTACCTGGGTTAATCCGGCAACTGGTTACTTAGGATTGCTGTTCTACTTCCCCGGTACACATTATTTTTCAGTAACTCTGAGACATTGCCCAGCCTTGCTGGCTCATGACCTTGACTCACGGTGTCAACCCTCAACCTCGTATGCCCAAAACCAGGGACAAAAGCTCCAAATTAGGAACACTACTTAAATATTGGTATTACTGACTTACAATGTTTGTAAAACAAGTTAAGCTGAATTGGCGCATACTTTCTAAAGCAGGAGAAATCTGAAAATGCAAAGGTTGATATTATCTATTGAATTTTTTGAGGAAAGGTCATGTTTTATAGTCACCAGTAGTAGAAAGAGGGCAAAATAAAATTCTGATACCAAATCAGGGACAGTTGAGAGGTATGCTCCCCTAGTGGCAACTGCAACAATTACAGACAATGACTGTGAGGAAGAGGCTGAAAAATGCATGCAGTACTAAGAGAAACAGAAAAGAATGTGGTTGAAAACAACAGAGAAGCAATATATCTGAGGCTAGTACAGAACAACAGCTAAAACACTGAAGTCATGTCCGTGTAACATTTTGTTCATTTAGCCTCATTCCTTCATTCATTCAATCACTAGTAAGTGAAAAACACATTCACATGTATTGCACAACTATTGTCATGCATGGGAATCTGAATTACTACATTTACATTTACTTCTACCAAGGATTGTCCAATAATTAGGTGGCTCCAGCAGTTGAAAGCGCCTTTTGAAAACTACCATTTATAAGTCAAAGGTCAAACTCTGACACAGCAATACCTTGACACACAATAGAGCAGTAGGAGTAGAAATTCTCAGCTTAAAAAAAGGATACAATACAAAATGGATGGCAAGGAATATCAAAGCGCACTCGCACAGTAGTCCATAAGCAAGAAAACAAAGATTGTAGCCTCTATCCTTATTTATCACGCTGCCCCCCAAAAAAGTTCAACAAGTGCCCAGTTCCCTACGTGTGTTTTTTTTACTTACCTTGAGGTTGAGACTCTAGCCGCCAAAGCAGGAAAGTAAATTCCCTCTTCGTGGTGTCTCTCCCTCAGCTTCTACTGCACTGCACTAGTTTACAAAACTAACTGTTACTGTACACACAGCTCTAATCCATCTAAAATAGAAACCTTCACTGACAGGCATTCAGCAGATCATCAGTAGTCCTTGCAAGCAACATCCTCACTCATTGGTCGGTGCTGCCGCGGCTGTACAATTACTGTTTTTTTGGGTTTTTTTTTTAAATTTCCCACCCGAGACACAAGTCTCAGGCAGTCAGGCACTGCCCTTGCATACTGACGATGCATTATGACCTCGGCCATACCTTTAAAATGGTAAAAGAAAAAAAAAAGAAAAAATCAGAACTTAAAGGAGCCACTCATAAATTCGTGGCACCCCATTATTTTGACCTCAAAACTGGTAAATACTGAGGAATTCAGTACAGTTGAGAGGTATGCCTCCAGGCTATAACATTATGAGGACTGACCAACCAGACTAAAAAAGAGGTGGAGTTACCCTACTGTACAATAGCTCCTTTAACGTATCCTGCTATTCCAACTTCATCCCCAGATTTCACTCCACTGAAATACTAATTATACATTTAAAACTAAATTCTAAAAATGTACTGTGTATTATTGTACTTTACATTCCCCGGAAACCTACCCATACTCTAATAATTTCTCTCATGGGTATCTAGTAGTATTAATTGAGAAAAAAAAAATTCTGGGTGATGTCACTATTGACTGACAAAATGTAACCTCTGGCAGTCCCTCATCCAGTGTAAATCTATTTGGTTCGAGTCAACTAATCTCAACACGTACTAGGTACAGCAAAAGCAATAAGGGCACATTTCTTGATTAGATTTTAGTCTCAGAGATCAGTGAAACATATTCTAACTCCCTAAATGACCATTTCTCTACATACACATACAGACTTGACCACTCATCACTCCATTACCCACCAACTTAAACCAACCAGGAATGTGACAAAATTTAACAAAGGCTTATTCAACAGTATCTTTCAACTGCTCTATACTAAAAAAAAAACCTCTCCCGTTAGATGATGCAGTTACTTTTAATACCTTATTGTAAATGCCCTAAATAACCTTGCCTCTCTACATATAAAAGCAGCAAAAGCAAAACACACCCCCGGCTGTCCACCCTTACCAAAAACATAATGCATACCAGAGACCAAGCTAGAAGGGAGTAAATAAATCCCCCCCCCCCAAAAAAAAAGCCCAAAACTTTCAAGGATACAGGGAACTTTGTAATCATACTAAAAAACAAATGTAGAAAGATAAACAATTCTTTGACCAACTACAACTTAATCATAAAAATAATCCCAAAAAAATCTGGTACTGTATACGCACATTACTCAGTTCCTCTCAAATCTATTCCATCCTCAAAATAGCGACTACATTTAATAAATACTTGAGAGCATTGCTGCCCTCACCAACAGCATACCACCCTCCCCTGCACAAACCCATAACATATTGCCTACTAAACCCATAACATATTAACCAACTGCCCCCCTCCACTGCCACATTAGCACATCAATTTCAGTGCCATTTGCAGAAAATGTTTTGGAAGATGCTGTGTTAGGGGTGTGAGTTTTTGGGGTAAAGAGGAGTTTTTTTGGAGGCTGGTTGAGTAAGAGTTGTGCTCTTGTAAACCAGGTTTCAATGGAGGTGACAGCTTGTTGAGTGATTCTTGGAGGTGAGTTATGGTGTTTGAAGAGCAGATGATGGTAGGGTCATGCATATTAAATCAAGGTCCATTCACAAGAAGACGAATGTAGATTATTGATAAAAATATATTGAATAACAGAAAGCCAAGGTTTGATCCTTGTGGGACTCATGTGGAAGTGGGAAGGTATGCAGATCATTGCCATTTTACAGCTTGCTGCCTGTTGGCAAGGTAGCTAGAGAACCATTGAATGGATGGCGATGATAGACCTTAGTGTGAGAGACGATGTCAAAGGGTTTTGGTCATACCTTTCAATCTGGAGATATCAAAAATCTTGACAAAGGCCCCATGAAAAGTAGGTGCAACTGGCCAAAAATCGGGGCACTAACATAACATTTGTGTGTAATAATATAACTCCACCCACTCTGATGTAATTGTGGAATACCAACATTAACATTCTGCAAAAATCTGGACAGTTTAGAGGTATGTTTGAGATATTTTCACTTAAACCTTCTTAAAACTTTTAGTCTTCACAGAATAAAAAAAAAAAACATTTTAAAACTACCACGCTTAATTGACAGTCCCATCGGAATGTCAGTCAAATCGGCAACACTGGTGCAAAGAATGATGGTGTTTCTTACTACAATCACTAGCAAATGCAGTAAATAAATATTTACAGCAATTTTAGCAAAGGCTGAGAGACTGTTAGGTCAAAGGTACGTGCACATTTTCTCTTTTGTATTGACAATATCCATACATACCTATTAACAAAGTGGTGGAGGCAAATTCTTACAGTTTGACATTTATTAAAAGTACTAGTTAAGCAAAACAGTTTGCCTGCTGTCAGCAGCTAAGGAAAAAAATACATTTTCTAATAAGAACCAACTACAGAGTTTCATGTGAAGAAACAGACACATCTAATCTTCTAATAAACAACTTGAGTAATAGGATTTTGCTTTGTCTACATTGTACTGTCACAAGTATCTGTTTTTACAGATACACATCTTACTAATGCCCCCCCCATCACTTCCACTAAATTTTAATTGCACTATAGAGCAGAGCACACGTTTTGAATGTGGTATGGTAAAGTACCGACTTGCCTTATAAATGTTTAATTTCACAAATCCACTCAGCAGCCATTCTCAAAAAAGGAAATGGAGTGTCCTACTGCTGATACATGTAAAAGACTTGGTGAGGAACTGTCACACAAGTAAAGGTTAATGATAACCTCAAAGAAAAGCAAATCATAAGACTTTTCAGCAAAAAAGGTTTACAATGGTCAGCTCTTTAGCGCTTCAGCGACCCTACAATGTCTGGTCCCTTGCACACCCTCCCCATTAACATACTCAATACTTTTGTATTTCCGCACACAGAAAAGCGTGCTTTCCTCTTGTTAATACAGTTCACGTAGGATTACGCCAAGCCAACTTTCTGAAGTACCTGATGTAGCCCTGTACTTAAAACAGATACAAAGGATCTTTCAGAATTTGGAAGAACAGATTGCTCACTCACCATCTGTAGCATCATCCATATGTGGCTTCCAGAGTGAATTAATCTTTGTGCTTCTGGAAAATGGGAGTAAAAACTTCAGAATACTTAATTTCAATGAAATGGAATTGGAGCCAACAAAAGCAATCATCAGAAGAAATAATGGGGGGGGGGTCATTCTTTTCTTTTTGTTGTCCACCATGTTTGAATACGTGTAATAAAATACATGGTTACTTACAAAGCGTTTCAGATAGCCAGGTAACACTAGGGTTTTAGATGGGCAAACTCCATATGTAAGCAACTGTTTCTTTTTTTATGCTCTCTGCCTCCGAGAGGCAGTTAGGCACCATTTCA
This sequence comes from Protopterus annectens, assembly GCF_019279795.1. Lineage (NCBI taxonomy): Eukaryota > Metazoa > Chordata > Ceratodontiformes > Protopteridae > Protopterus > Protopterus annectens. The sequence goes on along the minus strand of NC_056728.1, from coordinate 494,797,449 downwards.
AAATGCTGTTGTCATCACGTATGGCTGTGTACGTTGATGATGTTGTGGGATATGACAGCAATGCGCAGTGATGTCAGTATTGACTAAAAATGCAAATAAAACAAAATCGTAATTAGGTAAAGTGGGTGGAGTTGTCTGTATCAGAGAGGTTCCAGTTAGGTGAGTTTTGTGAAGGAAATGTAAATTCTACAAATATGACCTAATCTCTGTCTGCCTTTATTGTTACAGTTAAACTAAACAGATGACTTTTACTAATTACTGCAATGAATTTGCCAAAAGGATGCTTGTCAAAGGAAAAAACTTCAAAGACCAATTCACGTTAGGTTCAAGCAAGGCAACCTTTATTACTTGCAGCAAGGAGACAAAGCATGTAGGCACAAGGTTTGTCTGAAATTACTAGTGATTAGTATGTTATTCTTATACAGTTCTCTTCCTGTCACACAGAAAGTGTTACTATTCTATTGCTGAAGTAGTTAGACACAGCTTTCTGTATGTTCTACAGAAAATGTTACTAGCCTTATTGTTGACTAAGTTAGATTATCTGCTGTTTTGCAAAACATTTTGAGAAACAACCTGGCCTTGGGCTTATTTTAGCTCATTTTAACTTTTCAGTTCTTCAATTGTACTGTTCTAATACATGTGTTACATTTTTTTCTAGATTCAAGGTACATTTCTAGCTTTGGTACAAGTAATGCTGACTATGGTTTATACTTTCAAGCATCTATTGTTTTCTTTATCAAAGCTTCTAGCAGCTGCATACTTTCTCATAGCATAAGCAGAAATGAATATCTCTAAGTTTCATGACATTAGCAGAAATGAAATGCTTCTTGTTAAGTTTCTAATAGCTGTGCAGATTCATGCAGTGTGAACAGAATAAATGTATTAACCCTTTTAAACCTCGATGCATATGACTATTACACATTTTCCTAACATTTCCCCCCTTTTAATACTTTTATTCTACTTTCAAGATAAGCATAAACAGTTTTTTCTTCCCCTAACCTCTTCCTACTCAGGATTTGCAGTTGAGAGAGTCCTTCAGTTTAAACTTTATAGAGCTCAGGAAGTTTTGCTTTATAGATTAGTACTAGGCTAACTGCCCTTGTGGGCCATTTTAAGCCTAGCCAGTTACCCCACATGAGAATCAAACCCTGCACCTTGTGCCTGTAAGGGAAATACCTTAACCATTATGCCAACCTAAAGCATTTTCAGTTTTTTAGCAATTCTTCAAGTTCAGCACCTTGGTATAAGGTTTCTGAAACTGAAATGTCTATAAAGTCTTTAATCAGTCTTTTTATGCAGGGGATGCAGCAGCACACACATACCACTAGTAGGATTATTCCTACACAGATGGCAATCAGATTGTTCATCAGGGTACTGCCCCACCCCCCCAAACAATTTCTGGAAAAAGTCTGTCAATGGATTTGGTCCTGGTTTGGTCATAGATGACACCTGCTGAATTACCTCAAGATGGTTGTCTATCTCGTGTTTGCGGTCAGGAATATATAAACAGCACTCCTCCTGGATTAAAGCGCACGTACCTCCTCTCGCCGCTAAGGGTGAAGTCAAGAGCCATGCGATTTTGAAGCACCACTGTTCTCATGGCAGTCAGTTCATCAGTCATCAATTCTAGGGCAGAAAAGGTTGCATTCCTCATTATTTCGAGAAGCTTAGACAATTTTCTCAGTTCCCAGATTGATTTTGTTGCTCCATATGCTGGCAGCACACCTGCCCACGAGATAACAGTATCACTCAAGTCCACATGTGACCGTCCATTTTTCCCTAAGCCCAGAGCATGATGGTTTTTCCAGCGTGCATTGATTTGCCCCACTGGATTGACAGGCTTCTTGATTTCTCGAACATTCCGAATTTTCCCTTGAGGTAAAACTGCTGTGTCGCATGGCCGGAACCAGGTAGCCCAAAAAACAACTGCCGGACCAATTCTCAGGTAACCATTTATATGCTTTCCTACCACATACAAAGTAACAATCTTCTATTTTGGTAGTAACTTTACTATGCCCTGGCTCTGCATGAAACATTTTTTTGTAAATTATAGACAGTTGTCTATAGAGGTCAGCATTATGTTTTACTTCACCAATTGTCCTATGCATCAGTTCAACAAATGAATCATAACATTGGATCCTATTGCAACACAAGCTATCAGGTTTAGTGTAGCATCTATAGGGAACAGTCACATTGCAATTGTTCCAACCCACCTGAACTGTATCATTCTTGTAAAAACACACAGTTCCCTTCTGTCGAACAGACAAGTGCAATGCTACTTTATCTTGTGATGTGACATCTGATGTATCATAAATTTAAGTTTTCCCAGGTTTTATTGGCTTCTAGGGGTTAACAGCAACCCCCCCCATATGCTGTTGGCAAAGCTGTGCAAATCCAGCAATTCGAAACATTGAAGGTCTCCGCATACACATATTTGATTGCCTGGTAAGTGTTAAAGTTTGGGTGCCACTCTGCGTGCCAGTCTGCACGCTTGTTTAGTTCAATTTGTGTGGCTGGGAAAAGGAATGACCACAACAAAAAGATTATTGTCACTAGTACAGTCAACAGGATGATTATGCAATACTTTTGAGGAAACAGTTGTTCTGCATTTCTGTTTTCTCAGACTCTTTCAAGTAGGTGTATTTGGATCTTACTGAATTCCGTCATCTTGGACACATGCTCTTACTCTCTGCCCTAATAGGACCTTCAGCACCGATGGTTTCTTCACTGGGGTTGAGATGGATCAGTCCTATTGATCTGACCCCCCCCTTTGTAGCCAGACTTTGTGCTGAGGGCCCCGATGAAGAGGTAAGATTTTTGTCCAACTCAAAGTTCTTAACCAGCTTGCAGTGCGTCAGGTGTATCCAAGAAGCTCGTTCTGCTATCTTGACTGCAGTGGGTGTTGAAAGAAGCACCTGGTAGGGACCTTCCCACCTTGGTGATGACCAGTTCTTCCTCTTGATGTTTTTGATTCACACCCAATCTCCGGGCGTCACTGCCACTTCCGATGTCTCTGTTTGTTTTCTATCTGAAACAGAATTTGACTGCAACAGATGTTTAGAACTCCACTTTTTCATATATTCAGCTAGTGTGAAATCAGCTTCCTGGTCTGATGACATGAGAAGTTTCCACTGGGGTGTATAATAAGCCCTTCCAAATAATTTTTCAAAAGGAGTCCATCCTTTTGCTGTAGGGACAGTTCTCATGCTCAGCAGTGGCAGGGGCAAACAGTATAACCTGTTTTTTCCTGTCTCAGCTATTAATTTTCTCAATTTGTTTTTTAGTATACCATTATGCCTTTCAACTATCCCTGCAGATTGTGGATGGTATGCACAATGATTTTTTAAAGACATACCAAAATGCTTACTCAACTGCTGTATGGTTTAATTTACAAAGTGTGTATCATTGTCACTGTAGATCCTTTCCAGAATACCAAACCTAGGAATGATTTCCTTGACAAGTACCTTTGCCACCGTAGCTGCATCTGGATTTTTGGTTGGAAAGGCTTCCACCCATCTGGAAAACATATATACAATGACAAGACAATACTTCTTATTTTCACATTTGTTCAATTCTATGAAATCCATACAGATAGTGTGAAACTGATATGGTGGTGTAGGAAAACTCCCTTGCTTGGGCTTTATCGCCCCCTGTGCATGATGTTTGTTACAAATCTGACACATCAAACAAAATTGTTTAGAGTGGTTTGTAAATCCGTACGTTGTGAACACCTGGTTCACCAGCTGTACCATCCCCCCTGTTGAGACATGGCACTGCCCATGGCTCAACAAAGCTGCATATCGAAACAAATTAGAGGGTAGTATCGGTTTTCCTTCTCTAGAGATGTACAGCCCCTTTCGAGGATTGCTCCTCGTTTTATCCATCGTTGTTTTTCAGCTTGCGTAGTGAGTGTCTGCATTGTTTTTAACATATCTAAATCTGAAATCTCAGGGGGTTGTAATTTCTCATTTAAAAGAAATACTTCTGTAGCTGCTTGTTTTGCAGCTGTATCAGCCCTCGCATTACCTTTTGAAATCCTATCTTGTTGCTTGATGTGAGCTGTGCATTTACAAATGGCTACTTTCTGAGGTAACTGAATAGAGTCTAAGATCTAAAATAAACTGTGCATGATTTATAGGTTTGCCATTAGATGTTATCATTCCCTGGTTTTTCCACTGTTGCGCAAAAACATGTACAGTAGAAAAAGCGTACTGGCTGTCAGTAAAAATGTTTACACATTTACCCTTTGCTAAGGTACATGCCCGTGTCAGGGCAATCAATTCTGCTGCCTGTGCAGATAAGTTGTGTGGTAAAGGTTTTGCTTCTGTAATCCCAGTATCAGAAACTACTGCATATCCTACTAGGTTCTGTCCTGCAGGACCCCTTCTGTGCACGAGCCATTCACGTAGTATGTCACCTCGGCATCATCCAAGGGGACATCCGTGAGATCTTTTCTAGGTAGTGTCTTTTGCTCAATTACCTGCAGGGAGCGGTGTGGTGTGCCATCTGCAGGGGTCGGGAGCAGAGTTAGAAGGGTTTAACGTCATGCAGCGTTCAATTGTCATATGAGGTTGGCTTAACAATATAGTCATACAGGAAAGATGCCTAGCGGGGGAAAGATATGCTACCTTTTCTTGTAGTAAAATAATCGCGACTGCATGAGGTACTCTCAAAGTGAGAGGGTGGAACAAAACTACTGAGGCTGAAGCCTGTACTGCCATTGCAGTTGCAACTACTGCTTGTACACGGTGGGGTAAGGATCGTGCCACTGGGTCTAGTTGTGATTAATAGTAAGCAATGGGGTGTTGCTTATCCCCATGCTGTTGTGTTAGTACTGATGTCATGTAACCCTGCTTACAATCTACAGTTTGGAAAAAACGTTTATGGTAGTTTGGTAATCCCAGAACTAGTGAGGACGCTATTAACTGCTTTAGTTTGCAGAAAGCAGATTCTGCCTCTGGTGTCCATTGTAACAAATCTTGCGCTGCCATAGGCTTTTTATATATACAGTCAGTCAGAGGTGCAGATTCCAAGGCATAGTTTGGAATCCAGCTCCGGCAAAAATTGGCTGTACCCAGGAAGGGCATAATTTCCTTCTTGGTAGTGGGTTTTGGTGCTTGCAAAATTGCTATTTTTCTGTCCTCATCTAATGTTCTACCTTCCTTGGATATTGCATATCCCAGGTATTTGACTTGTTTTTTCCAAATCTGCAGGTTACTTTTATTTACCTTATGTCCTTCAGCGGCTAAAAATCGTCGAAGTGCTATGGTATCTTCTCTACATTCCTGCTGGGTGGGGGCTGCCAGCAAGATGTCATCAACATAAAGTAAAATCTGACTACCTCTTGGTGGGTTAAATCCCGCCAAGTTGCTTGCCATTTCTTGTGAGAATATTGTTGGACTTTCACAATATCCCTTGGGTAGTTGCGTATATGTATACCTTTTCCCCTGAAATGTGAATGCAAACCGATACTGGCTATCAGGGTGCATCGGTATCGAAAAGAACGCATTGCTGATGTCTACCACAGAAAAATACTTCTGTTGAGGCAACAGGGTGTGTGGGTCTGGCACTGTAGGTGCTCTTGGTATTACTGCATCATTTACAGCTTGTAAATCTTGGACCATACGCCATTCTCCATTGGCCTTTTTAACTGGAAATAAGGGTGTGTTACATGGTGAATCGGGAGATTCTACTAGTATTCCTCCTTTAAGTAAGGCTGCTATAATAGGCTTTATCCCTGCCTCTGCATCTTTTCTTAAGGGATACTGTCTTTTTTGTGGTCTGAATGCTGACTTTGGTGTGATAGTAACTGGTCCCGCTGTATGAATGAGTCCTACATCTGATTTTCCTGTTGACCAGAGAGAGGGTCTCTGGTATATTTCGTAAGGCATTCTCTTCCTCCTCTAACAGGAGTGTCAATCGGTTGTCCTCGCTAGACTGCAAGTGCACAGCTGGGTTGGTCTGTATTTGTATTCCCTGTTCTGACAGTTCTAGCTCTGTCTGTTTCTCCCATCTCATGACCTTTTCTCCTAGGTCTGCCCATTCTATATTTCTGTTTTTTGTTAAGCTAACGTGTGGTAATCGATTAGATTTATAAAGTGCAAAGAACTCCTGGGGCAATGAACAGCTGGCTACACTGTTCCCTTCTGTGTCCCAGTACAGGTTACACAATACTGATCTGTTTGCATGATTCTTAAATAATTCTTTCTCTTATTCCTTATCAGGTCCTGGTGTGTTACAATAATACAGGGTACAGTGCAGCAGGTGTTGCTTATCAGTGTCATGGGAGGGGAACTTGCTGATGGCTACATTCATTAACTCTTTGGTCACAGTCCTTGGACCAGTTGTAACCCAAGTCCTGGCTGTACCAATAAAACATTTCACCCTCCGGTTGCACTGCAAAGGTATCAATTTGTCACTGTGCTTCCATACCCTGCATGGTTCGGACTACTGCTATACCAAATAGCTGCTTGAGGTCTCTGCCCAAGAGGTTCACTGGGCATTTTGCAGAAACAACAATTTTGCTTTTCTGAGTCAGTCCTGAAACTGGATCAGTTATTGCAATGTTACGGGAGAGAGGCTCCCGATACAGCTGTCCATTAGCTGCTTTGACCAGTATGTAATCAGGTGACTCTGTGTTTTCTGGCAGTTTGGAGGGATGTATCAGTGTTCGTGATGCCCCTCAGTCACCTAAGAATTTGACTTCCCTCCCTTCTACCAAGAGTGTAACTTCTGGTTTCATGTCTGCTAAATAGAGCTCCAAGCTCAATAACGCTAGGTCCAATATTTAATTTTCTTCATTGTCACTAACTTCCTACACTTCCTCTACTCCCTCTATCACATTCTCATTTGTCCTTTCTTCGCTACCCCCTTCTAGTGATTCCTGACTACCATATAGTCAGTCCTCACCCTCCTTGTCTTCCGAGTCCTCGCCCTCCTTGTCTTCCGTTGTTGCCTTCTTGTTTTTCTTGCAATCCCTTACCAAATGTCCCTTTTTACTGCATTTGAAACATTCTCCCCTTTTCTTTTGCCCTTCAAAGTCCTCTGATCGTTGATCAGATTGTTTGTTTCCCTATGCATTTTTCTTGCCCTTTTCCCCGGACTGTACTACATAAACTTCTGCTCCATCTTCTACAGAAAATACTTGAGCTTTCTTTTTTTTTTTTTTTTTTTTTGCCATTAAAATGCCTTTCGGCATTTCTAGCATATTCAAGTAATGATTGTAACCTGCTTGTATGATGGTCTACCATATGTTTTGTAATAAAACTGCTTATAGGTGCAATACTGCCCTTTAAAAATGCATTCTTTAACTGCTGTTCCTATGGGGAATCTTGTGTTTGATCTTCATGAACCTGCATTCCACAGTGGTTAAAAACACTCTAATAATCTGGCATAGTACCGGTCAATTGTTTCACCTTCTTGTTGGATGCATTGATTAATGCAAGTCCAGTCTGCCCTAGGTTTCCATTTTTCAGAGATGCGGTCTGTAAGAACTTTTACTCTGGTGTCTAATTCTGTGCTGCTATGTGGGAGGGGTCTTTGTGCAGCATCACAGGGATTCCAGTTCCCACTAATCATGTACCAATCCGGCCCTACAATCTGTCTAACTACTTTTTCTATCTCTTCTCCGTTTAAGTTATAACTCAGCCTCATTCCTTGTAAATCTTCTGAGAATTTTATAAAATTAACCTTTGGATGGGGAATTCCCTCAGTGGCTTTCTGGATGTCTTCCGGAGTCCAAGGTCTGTACACTAAAATAGTTGGGTCCTGATTGTCTTGACCTGCCTGAGGATTGGGCACTTCTATAAGTGGGCATATTTCTTCTTCTTCACTTATAGATTGTGAATTCTTAACCATTTGCCATAACTTGATGCCTTCATCTGAGTTACCTGCCTTTGTTCGGGACCTGGTCCCGATGGGATCTCTAATTTAAGTCTGTTTTAGTTTCATAATATCTCTATCTTCAGTGACTACAGGATATCGTGGGGGTGGACTAACCTGTTCACTTGCTTCATATTCTGGTAAGGGAGGCGGAGGTGCTGATGCAAGTTATTGTTCTCCTTCTCTAAAAACATTGCTTTTGAATTTTTGTTCTTTTGTTCCCGACGGTTTACTTCCTCAAGCCACCTGTGTGCCTGAGGAAGTCCTAATCGACGTTGCTTTTTCACCCGACCTTTGGAATCGGTTTTGAGCTGAGGATTTTTCTAATTTTCCGTTGAATTCGTATTTATTACCCCATTTTGAATAATATCTAATATTGTCGGCGCGCTGTGACTGCATATATTTTGCGTCTTCTGTTAAAAGCGGATTTTAGGGTATTTTTGTGCAATTATTACCCATTTTGTTCTACCCTTTGATCGTTATGTAACTTCTCAAATTTTTAATGTGGTACCACAGATTTTGTTAAAGTCTCTTCAGAATGAATGCCTACTTATTCTGTTTCTCCTGATCTATGACAAGACAGTAATCTTTTTTTGTCCCTGACTTGTAAGAAAAATACAGTCTGACAAAAACAATACACATCTAGTCCCTGATCTAAAACAGAAAACAGAAAAAAGTAGATTCACCTTACCTGAGCCCACATGATTGATCACCAGTTTGCGGAGACCCATCCTTCAGTCACAGATCAGAAAGTGGCTGGCCTCTTTTGAACAACAATTCAGTCGGAGGACTTTCCGTATAAGAAGAACCGATTTGGTTTCTTCCCCTTACGGTTTCAACCACCTGGCCGTCTGATCCGTGGTGAAGAGAGGGTTCCAGTCTGAAGGATCAATCTGTCAAAGGAAAAAAACTTCAAAGACCAATTCACATTAGGTTCAAGCAAGGCAACCTTTATTACTTGCAGCAGGGAGACAAAGCATGTAGGAACAAGGTTTGTCTGAATTACTAGTGATTAGTATGTTATTCTTGTACAGTTCTCTTCCTGTCACACAGAAAATGTTACTATTTTCTATTGATGACGTAGTTAGACACAGCTTTCTGTATGTTCTACAGAAAATGTTACTAGCCTTATTGCTGACTAAGTTAGATTATCTGCTGTTTTGCAAAACATTTTGAGAAAAAAAACCTGGCCTTGGGCTTATTTTAGCCCATTTTAACTTTTCAATTCTTCAATTGTACTGTTCTAATACATGTGTTACAGTTTGTCTAGATTCAAGGTACATTTCTAGCTTTGGTACAAGTAATGCTGACTATGGTTTATACTTTCAAGAATCTATTGTTTTCTTTATCAAAGCTTCTAGCAGCTACATACTTTCTCATAGCATAAGCAGAAATGAATATCTCTAAGTTTCATGACATTAGCAGAAATGAAATGCTTCTTAAGTTTCTAATAGCTCTGCAGATTCATGCAGTGTGAACAGAATAAATGTATTAACCCTTTTAAACCTCGATGCATATTTACTATTACACATTTTTCTAACAATGCTCTCCAGAATTGTATACATTACTTTTTCTCATTGTTAGAATGGGAACCCAGAACTGCCTGAGCAAAAAGGGAAATACTCTTAACAAGATTTGCATTTTCTACTGTTGCTTTCAACTGTATTTTTAGAATAAATTGTAATCTTTTATTTTACTTTAGAGTTTTTCTAAAAGATAACTATGATCAATATAATATTTTTTTTTACATTTACTTGTCCTGCTTTGTTGTCAACCTTGACAGTCTTCTCATTTCTGTAACTTGTAAATGGTTTAGTTAACTTGTTTAAATGGGTTACATTTTGTATGAGTATGAATTCTATTTTGTACTTTACTGTAATGTTTTTCATTTAGTTCTAGTCACGTTATGTTCCATGTTTTGTCTTGTACTGTTATTTTGCTCTTCTCAAGTCAGGTTGAGACTGAAAAAAATAATTTAAATTGAGTAGTCCGCCTGCCCAGTTGACAAAAAGTAGACAAATGGTAAATGGACTGGAGTGGATACACAATGCAGGTAGCAACTCCAGCAGTATCATTAGAGCCTCTGTGGTCGGAGATTTTTGTTGTTGACATGGTGTGCAGCAGGTTGTTGTGGTTGTGTCTTTAGGCTTTTCCCGGTTAGGGGTCGCCACAGTGGAACTCCAGTCCGCTAATGATTGGCAGTAGATTTTTACGTGCCGAATTGCCAGCTCTGACTCACAACCTTCAACGAAGGTATGCCCATTCACGCATATCTCCACACAGAAGATGCTGTAGCTGAGAATCGAACAGGACAACGTCTTACTGTGAGGCGACAACGCTATAACAGCACCACCACCGCAGTACAAACTGGAAATTGGTGACTGCTTGAGTAATATACATTGTGATACAGGCAAAAATGACCTTGGGTCTTCATGCATGAGATAAATCTTTTGTGGAGGCAGCCTGTTTCTATTTTTTAGCTACGAAGGACCGTCTAAATCTGTACCCTTGGTGCTTCTTTTCAAGTTGTCATGGTTAACTTGCTTCAGGGATAGGACCTGTCTTGTTTAAAACCAATATTGTTGTCTTAAATGAGCACATGGTTTTAATACAGACTGAAAATGGTTAGGTGAATGGCAAACATTCTGATATAAGTTAATGTTGGGAAGTGGATCGTGTCCTATATATTTTTTTTTTTTAATTTTGCAGAGAAGTTTCCCATTTCATAGCTGAAACATTTGTCATTGGTAATTGATTTTTTGGGATGCTAACTGAAACAACTGACCATTTTAGCTGCCTGAATACAACTCGAGTATAATTACAAAGATATCTAGGATGCAGTTATATTTTCTTCATGGAGCCTGGCATTTGATACAGTTAGACTGATGACATGAATTCCAGAGGCCTGTCAAACACCCTGGCTGAGAAAACAGATTGCATTTTTTTTCTAATTGGCCATCCTTCAATAATGTGTGAGCTTTTTTTTTTTCTCGCAAAACAAACTTTGCAACATACGACTCCGTGACTCCCCATATGTTTTGAGAGTTTTTTTCTGGACTGAATGTCCAATCTAACAGAATTTTGTTTGTTTTTATTTTATAACCAAGTAGTCCAAGGATCTATTTCACCCATGAACTGGCCCAATGGTAATACATACATACCAAAGTAGCAAAGTAGAAGAACAGTAATACATGGCTATTTTTATTTCGCAGAACTTTGGGAATGTGAAGAATATTTTGAAACGTACAGTACATTAAGGCAACACTGTAAGCTAAGAAAAAATAAAGATATTGGGTACATGAAGTATTTCAGTATAGCTTTGGCTTTTCAGAGGTTAATATTTGTCTTTTATATTCTACTTGTGTTCATGTTGCCAAGTTAAAAGTTTTATTCTGTTTAATTAGTAGCATGTTATGCTTATTAGAAAGATATAATAGCATTCTAGGTCAGTGGTGCTCACCATGTAACTCAGGGCTCCATGCAGCCCACCAGCCTCTCTTGCGCAGACATCTGCCTTCCTCTGATATAAAATGTTAAGGTAAGCAAGTTGCCATTTAGTAATGTTGTTGCTGCTGCTGCTGTTTTATATTGAGAATTTAAGAAACAACTTCAACCAAATAAGTAAAAAATAAATGTCAGCCAAAATGTCGAAGAAAAGCTTACTGTAGTTAAATGAGATATGAGAATAAAAGAACCAAGTTAAACAATGTGCTTTCTTACCAGTGAGGATTTGCTAAGCAATGAATATGAATGTAGCGTTTTGTGTTGGAGTGTACAACATGCATGCTGTGTGGCAAAACCATGTACACTAAGGCCTTGTGTGCACCATTACTCAGTGCAGTGTGTTGTTGTCCTTCCATGTACCCATTTTGTTGAAATGACGTCTTAAGATATGCAGACTTTTATTTTGATAAAACTCATTTGCTATCGTTTGTTCCTCCCCCTCCTTCTGTTCCCTTAAGCAGCACAAGTGACGTTTACATAGTATGTGCTAGTAGACACAAATGTCCCTGGCTTGTTGCACAAAATTACAATACTTTTTTCAATGTTTTTCAAATGCACATATTTTCTGTTCATATTGTGACTCTTCCTTAAGCCACTGGTTAAATCCAGGTACTGCTAGAGATTGTGCCTCTCCTCTCTTGTGCTCCTTAATGAGATGGTCTTCACTTATTTCATCATTCTATTTCTTTTTTGCTCAAATAATATATTTTCCAAATATAATATTTAACAATAAATCCTCATTCTATTTCTTATAGTAGCAGTAATTGGTTTGTTTTTCTTTCCATTTGAATATTTTTCTTTAAAAGTGATTTCCTTATTATCTTGAAGTCTTATGTCATTTTGTGGATTGTGGTGGTGCAGAGATTGGGTGATTATTGTAGTTTGTGGCCCACAGGCTAGTGTGAAAGGACCCATGTAGCCTCCTGATATGGACAATTTGGATACTGTGGTTGTAGGCTGTCCTTGAGGAAACTGACTTTTATGAAGGAATAAATAAGCATCATATGGAGCCAGTATCACTTTTAGACCCCTGAAGCAAAAGGGTGGCATAGACTGCAGATTCAGCATTCTGACCTTTTCATAAATTGGGTACAGTAATAATTGGATTCCACTTCCTTTTATGGGACCACAGAAGCTCAGAATAAAATACAATATTTGTTTTTCCTGTAAGGGAACTTCTGTGGATTGATTTTGCTAACCAGTATCTAGAAACTAAGAGGAGAACCTTTTGTATCTGGCACAAAGCAATAACAGGAATCTACTCTAGAATGGAGTTTGAAGTAACCTGCATTGTATAACCGGAGGAAACAAATTTCTTGCTTTTGTTGTCTAAAGTTACCTTGATCATTGACTTGAAAAACAAGACATTTTGCCTAAGGATGGAGTTTGGGAATGAGGTTCTAGAGTATTACATTTTGGGAGAACAAGTGAGTAAAATTTCTGTAGAAAGAGTTATGCTTTTGAAATTCTTTGAGAAAAGGAATTAGAAGTAATGCAACATACTGTATGTATGTGTGTTGTGCTTTTTTATTTTTGCCAAATAACAGTGGCATTTTTATTGGGTAGATTGAAGAAGACCTAGGGCAGCTTTGTAGAGGCCATCTGACTGTGAATTATTTCTGAAGCCGCTTACAGTAATGCCTTGCCTTGAGTATAAATTGTTTTGGAATCCAGACAGAAGATGCTAATAAGGAAGATTATAAAGCTTTCCTGACTTTTTTTGTTTGTTTTAAGGTAGCCACATGTGGTTTAATGACTTTCTTTAGTCTGAGTATAAAACAAATAATTTACCATTTTTTTAAGTGCATTTAGTAACATGAAGAATGAGAAAACAGCTGCATTTGCAGTTATCCGTTATCTATCAGTTTACTATCTTGCAAGTTAAGTTTTTGTTTTGCTTATGCAGGTCTGACAGGTCAGGCAGCAGCTTCTGCTGTGTAGCTGACCTGTTTGCAAAGTGGAAGAAACATAAACCTGTCCATATTTTGGAAGAGGGTACAAAAAGAAACATTTTTATTTCCTTTAGGAAAAAAAATCCATGTCAGCTGGATCAGCAGTGACCTTAATTTCTGTGTATATGTTTCCTTTTTTATTGCTTCTTGTTATTAAACGTTTCATAAATTCAAATAATATGTAACATTAAAACTTCTGTAAGTAAATAACTATGAAAACAAAATTTCTTAACAAAATCAGCTATTACAAAGGTGTCTACTAAACCATAACAATTTTGATAATTCACATTACTTACTTATCTATTTTTTCTAACAGATCTTTGAATTTCAACCAAGTGTTAGTGTCTTTATTGTAGCAAGTTCAAGTCGACTCTTTCAAAGTAGTAGACTCATTTTTCCAGTTTTTGGTAATGACCTTTCTTGCCATAGCCAATATGATCCATAGAAGAGGGTATTTTGTTCTAAGTAACACCTGTAGAAATTAATTGGCACATTAAATAGAGTTAATTCATATTATCCCAAAATGGCTTGAGCAATGTACACTCTCCAACATCCCAAGTTCTTTTTTTCCCCCCACATTATTCTGGAAATTTACATGACATAAAGTTGAAATTCTCTCCAATGGAGTGAGAGAGTAGCTTGTTTTGATATCGTATTCCTCACTTGGAGAATAATTATTAATTATTATTGGATGGCACAGTGATAGCATTGTCACCTCACAGCAAGAGGTTCTCCAGTTTGATTCTCGACTGAGGTGCCTTCTGTGCGGAGTGTGCATGTCTTCCCTGGGTCCGTGTGGGTTTCCCCCGGGTGCTTCTGTTTCTTCCTGTATTAGAAAGACATGCATCTGGAGTGTTTCTTCCTGGGCCTCCTCTGAAAATTGTCTTTGTTCCAAGTCGGACTTTCCCAGTTAACAAATGTTAAATTAATTTTTAGTCCTAGTAATTTTCTTTATAATGTGTTTTTGTATTTTTAACCATTTTGTATATATTAGTCAGAGAACCTTTTTCTATTAATCTCTTATATGCTAAGCTAATTAAAGATTCTATACATTAGGAACTGTGTTTTAGTGTTGATTGCATTAACTCAATCTTATGTTCTATTGATTGTCTGTAAATTTGTATATCTAGTCACACATGTATTGATACTATCCTGAGTGTAGGCTGTTGGAAATAATAAAACATCCATACTTTATATTCTGCATTTTTATATATAACATTTTTAAATATGCTTAACATTTCAGTAATATAATATTAGCTAATTGGTTTGTTTCTGCCTTCTGAGAAACAATGTTTTAATAACCAATGAAAGTTATTGCTTAATATTTTATTATGTTGTGCTATTAGGTTGTTAGATTTTAACCAATTTTTTTCTTGCATTTTCCACTTAGCAGTATAGTTAGAATGTAACCATAAAGTTATTGTTTTAATGGTTGACAATAAAAATAATATATTTCTAGAGCTGGTATGCCAATACCTCCTGCCAACTAATCTCTTATATGATGATCTAATACCAGTCCAGGTTTATTAGGAAAGCCGAGAAATTTCAGAATCAAATAGTTAAACTGTCTTATACAATTTTTAAAGGGAGTAAGAGATGTAGATTATTCTTCCAAAACTATTGTGTATATAATACAATAATTTTAATTAAAGACGGTCTCTCTTCCATTGTTTAAAAAAGTAGCGTATTTTATTTATTGATAAAGATGTTTTATATGTTTTCTGAGACTTTATAAATGTGAAATAGCCGGTAAATTGTCAGGGTTATGAGAAGAGGTATGAGGAGTAGCACTGTTGCGTCACACAAAAACTTTCTTCAGTTTAGTTTGTGGCTATGGTGCCTTTGCAGAGTCTGCATACCCTGTCCTGTCCTCTTTATGTTCTTGTTGTTTTTTTCCCAGGTATTCCCATTTCCTCCCATACCCTATATGGTTGTGATAAGGAGGGAGGGCTAGCAGTCTACTTCAGTTTCTTACTTGCCTTGACAGCCCTGTGGATTATGTTAGCTATTAACAGTGTAAGTATAGGAGTCAATTTTGGAATGGACATTATAGAAAGGATGAAAAGTGGTATTTTGGCATCTTTATAATTATCCAGTACAGTTAGAGTAACTAAAATATTACACATTTTAGATTTCAGTTAACGTTGCAAGCATGTGTTGATGTGTTAGTTGAAAAAGAGTCCTAGTTGTCATAATTTCTCATAAGCTATATAACTTAAATTTGAGTGTTGTGTATGTTTATTTTGTAAACAATGTGGTCTATGAAATAAATATTTGGGCCACATTCCACTGCTGTCCTGGTGGAGGAGAGGTAGAGTACAAATATCTCATTTCAGAAGGTATGACCTTCCTTAGACCCAGGCAATTACAGACCCGCAAGTCTGACTAGCCTCATATGAAACTTCTGTAACTAATCAATAAGGCTGTAAGTGGTCGTTCCTGTGATACAGGGTTTGATTCCCTCAGTCCTCATTTGCCTGATTTATTATAACCTTGACCAAGTAATTTTACCAGACATTGCTCCCTTGTCACCCCTGGAAAGGGACTGTGTCTCCAGTGGGGCCTACCTGGTTAAAATGAGCATTATTATTATTGTTACAGGTGTGCATCTCATTCTCTGGAATAAACTTCCCATCCATGTGAAGCAGATTTTTCACCTAACTGTATTAAAGCACAACCTGCACCAATGGATGGGAAAATGAAAATTATATGTTCATAGGTAGGTACTAGGCTATCTGCCTGAAGGCATATATAAGCCTAGACTGTTGGCTTTTGCCTCCCCCATAGAATAGTTCCCTGTACCTCTGTCCGGCAGAGCCACTGAAGGGATCCCCGAGGTAAACTTAGTTTCCCATCCACTTGTCAATGTTTCTTTTGAAGAGTGTTAGCGAGGAGCTCTGCCTAATCTAGATTGGGATCTTGTTCCAAAGCATGGGAAGTCTGTGGGACCAGAATCTATCCCTCCAGCACGTCCTATTTATTGTTGTGGTGAGGTTTAGATCCCTAGACCATGTAGCTCGAGGGGATAAGGTTTTCTTTAGGTGGAGCATGTCCATCATTTCTGGGTTGGACATGGCCTTGTATGTCAGGCAGAGATCACCTCTGAGTAGGCGGTATGCAACCGAGTACAGCTGGAGTTTCTTCAGTCGAGCTGCATAGGGCATCTGTTTGAGGCCATCCTCTTGGTGAGGTACTTCTGTGGTCGTTCCAGCTGTTGCAGGTGTCTTGTAAGGTGCATCTCAAATGGGCATTGTACTCTTATGATGGGTCTGAGTGACTGAGTAGAGGGGTTTGATCTGGATGCGATCCCTTTTGTGATTAGGTAAGCCACGTAGAAGGATTTTCTAACCATTTTGGCGACTTGATTATCAAAGGTGAGATTACTATCTACTTGGGTCCCCAGATCCCTTATTACGTCTTCCATATTTAGGGGACTACCACCTATGTGGTAGTTTGTGGGTACTTTGTTTTTTCCAAAGGGGATGATTATACACTTTTTGGCATTTAGCTTGAGGCCATGATTTTGACACCAGGTATCTGTCTCAGTGAGACCCTTTTGGAGGATGTCTGTGTCAGCCAGAGAGTCAGTTATAGCCCCTAGTTTGCAGTCGTCTGCGAACTTGGTCAATCATAGTCCTCCTGTGCTTGCCTGTACCGCCGAGAAGTCTATGCCGAACAGGAGGGGCCCTAGGACTGAGCCCTGAGGAACGCCACTTGTAACCGGTTTAGAGTTGGACCTAGCTCCCGCAACTAGGAACGCCACTTGTAACCGGTTTAGAGTCGGACCTAGCTCCCGCAACTCTCACCATGTGAGTTCTGTCCGTGAGCCAGTTGGCAACCCATCTTGTGACGTAGGGGTTTATGTTCTGGTTGGTGAGCTTGTCTGTAATACCAGAATGGGGAATGGTGTCGTAGGCCTTGGCGAGGTCTAGGTAGGCTGTGTGTACCACCTTTCCCTCGTCTATATCTTTGGCAATTGTCTCAAGGAAGTCCACCGGGTTTAGGAGGCATGATCTGCCCTTAACAAAACCGAACTGGGTAGGGTCCAGTGTTTGGAGGTTACCAATGTCTCTGTTAATGAGTTCCATGATGATGAGCTCCATAGCCTTGCAGACCAAGGTAGTCAGGCTTATAGGGTGATAGTTCCCGGGGTCTGTTGTGGCAACACCTTTGTGAAGTGGAATAACCGTTGCTGTGCGCCACTCTATGGGTACGTAGCCTGTGGAGAGGCCGAGTTTGAACAGTGTGTTTAGGTGAGGGGTTAGTTCATCTTTGATCTAGTGTAGGATGCAGCCTGGGACACCATCCGGTCCCATTGATACTGTGTTTTTGGCTTTGGGGAGGGCTGTTCTACATTCTTCTGGTATGGTTATGGGCCCTTTTGGGGGTGAGAGGGGGTGAAGTTTGCGCTGAACCTGTCTGTCAGGATGTTGGCGATTATCGGTTTGTTCAGTGTATTTTGTGCCATTCTGCAAATCCGAGCAAATCTGAGCATTGCCACTTAGATTCTTGACTTAGCTAAAGAATGCCTTGTGGTTATCTTTGGAGTCCTTGGCAATTTTTCTTTCAAAGCTCGCCTTGGATGATTTTATGAGGGATCGTAGTTTCTTGCCGATACTGATCAGGGATGTCTTCCCTTCTTGGGATTTTTTCTGTACTAGTTTCCTCCTTCTGTTGTATAGCTTGTTTATGGCAGGAGTCCACCAGACTGGTTTCCTTTTCTTGGAAGAGTGAGTCTTGGTTTTGCTTGGAATGCATGATCCAACTATTCTTGTAAGTGCCCGTAGAATGCATTAGTAAAGGATTTTGCAGCTTGGACAGCATTCTCCTTCAGCATGGGGGCTTTGAAACTTTCCACCTCGGTCTTAAGTAATGTGAAGTTTGCTTTTGAAAAGTTTTTCATGGTAGTTTTCTTGTCCGTGGGTGGGGGTGGAATGTGGATATCCAAAGTGATTTGTTTATGGTCCGATCTAACCATCGAGGGGTTGACCTCCGATGTGGAACACCGGTCGCTCATGTTGATGACCAGGTCCAATATGTAGTCACCTCTGGTGGGAGTGTTGACCAGTTGAACCAGGGCGTTTTGAGTGTATAAATTCTAGGACATGTTGGGCAAGGGAGTTAGTACTTGAGTAGTTCTCCCAGTTAATGTTTGGGTAATTGAAATCGTCCAATATTCGGGTGTTTGGTAGGACCTTTGTTTCCCAGCATTTCCAGAAACGTGGAATGGGGGTCCTGGGACATGGTGGGTGATCTGTAGCAAGCTACAATTTGAATTGCAGTTTTGCCCATTGTTAGTTGCACGTGGATGATCTCCGAAGCATCGTGCTGTGCCACTAACCTGGAGGTGGGGTATCCTTGATGAATATGGATACGCCCCCACTCTTTGTATTTCGGTTTGGGTTCTGTGGCTGAAATCTATGGTATGAGTTGTAGCCTGGTAGTGCTGGGGTGCTCTCTGGAGCCTTAAACCAGGTTTCTGTTACTGCACATACATCGATTTTTCTCCATACTGAGGAGTGCCTCGAGTGCGTGCATTTTGAGGTTTAGACTTCTGGCATTGAGTAGCATTACCCTCAGTTTTTTTGTTACCTGTGCTGTTTACAGCAGTGAGTTTGTCTTTTGAGCCTTGCCTAAAAAAAGGCACTATGGGGATGGCAAGAGCCTTGGCCAGTATTCGAAAGCCTAAGGGTGACTGGTGCAAGCCGTCTCTCTAGTGAAGCAACATGGCTTGTCGAGCATGTCATCCTAGGTGGACAGACACTGGATCTCCTTTGAATGAAATTCACTCCTGGTATGACACCTATGTCTCTGACAGAGATGGCGATTAAGTCATCCCTTAACTAACATACACTCCTTAAAATAACCTCTTAAGGCACAGTAACTTGTAGGATATATTTTGGGTTGCATGGCTAGGCTTATAAAGGCCTCGCTGGTCATTAACGTATTGTACATCTATGAACACTAGAGCCATTTCAGTTTGGATTTCTCAGTGACAGGTCATGCGTATTAAACCTGATGGATTTTATTGAAAAGGTCACTAAAGCAATGGATATGGGTAAACTGGTACAAACCGCAAACCTCGACCAGGCCAAAGCTTTTGACATATCCCCCACTTAGGCATTGTAGAAAAGCTAAATAAACTGGGGAAGAAAAAAAACCTGTCACCTGCTGGATTGCCAGCAGGCTGACAGATTTGGAAGCAGGAGCTGAAAATAGGGGAAGCTACCTCTTACAAAGACACCAGTGGAGTCTCCCAGGGTTCGGTGCTTGGACCTTGTTTGGTATTGGCTTTTACTTCAGAGAAGTTAATGCCAAAGGGCTCTGGCTGACTAAGTTTGCAGATGACGTCAAGCTTGAAGCAACCATTGAATTCCAAAATGGCTTTGCTGTCTTGCAGGAAGGTTTGTCACAAAAAAAAATAACTGGTGCCAGAGCCAAGTGTCAAAAAATGCATTAGCATATTCTTTGGGAAGTAGTCTGCCTGGGGGAACTACCATATTGGCAATATGTCCTTAACAGTTGACCCAGTTACTAAGGATTTGGGAACCTCTGTGGACGGTTACCTAACTTTTTTGACCAACATATGTACACTGTCTTAAAGTCCTTCTGTATTGCACAACTTATAAACAAAGGGATTGTGTCTAGATCTAGAGTTGCCATAGTCTCCATTTATTCAGCCCTCATTAGGCCAGTCATTGCATATAATGCCCCCTTTGGCATGTATTTGTCCAGACACATGCAACAACTGGAATGCCCACAGAGACTAAAAGGACACACCCTAGCAGTGCAAGGCTATAATGCTTTCCACTCATTTAGTCCCTGCCTGTATGGTAGCCGGTCTAAAGGTGGAGGTGTCTTGATTTACATAAAAAATAAATATACCTCCAGGCTGGTCAAACAGGACAGTACACTTGAGCTTCTGTATGTTCAAATCACCATAGGCAAATCCCATACCACGTCTTGCAAGCTATAGGTCCCCCACTATGATCCAGGAAACGCATAACACATATTGGAGAAGCTCCACATCCAATCCAATACAATATACGTGGGTGACTTTCATAGTACCACTATTAACTAGGAATTGCATGTGATACCAGATGTGCATGCACAGAGATTCTTGGACTTCGTAAACACAAACGCCACATGGGCCATGGGTGCAAACATATTGAATCTGGTCCTCATTAATATGGAAAGGTGCTGCACAGCCCTTAGTTTATTGTCCTGTCTGGTAAGGTCAGACCATAAAATTGTATCCTTTGAAGTAAAAAATAAAACGCAGAACCCCTGCTAACCTTGGAATGTTCAGGAACTCTAAGGCTAACTTCATACTGTTAAGTGATTAACCTGGCAAAATGTCAAGCCCCCTAAACCTTGAGAACAGTGCTGCCTTTGTGGAACTTTCACAAAAAGTCTCTACAAGCATGTTTATAGCCGTGTTGAGGGATCTTTATCTACCAGGAGTAAGTACATAACTGAAAAAAACAAGCCACCCTGGCAAATTCACATCAGTAGGCTGCATAACAGTGGGAGGAGACTCCTGGCTAAAATTAAGGTGTAGTTGGGGAAGCAAGTCCTTCATGCTGAAGACCAAGTACACTGCCTAAATGGGCCTTGACAATATCCCAGGGTGGTGTCAAAATAGCATGAAAGATGACATATCAGGCCTTTTGGAATCGGTATTTAACCGTAGCTTCCAAACAAGCTTAATTCATTTTGGTCACTCTCTCAAAGGACCTTAACCTAGTATGTGACATCAACAGAACTTGCTGGAGAGGCAGATTTGTATCACAGAGGTTGCCCCACCTTTGGAACAAGCTTTTTATTCATGTTAAACAAAGTCCCTCATTGACCATATTTAAACGGAATTTGAATGCAGATGATTGCAACTTTAAGAGCAGTCATAGAATCCTCCCCTGAAGCTAATGTTCTAAGGACTGACACAGACCAATAACTAGTGTCTGAGCCATGGACTAAAACTGAATGAAATGCATAATGTATTCTGTAGGAAGTTGGTCACCCCTGGCAGCTACCATATTGATTTCACACCCCCTAAGAGTCAACTCCATAGTCAGAGACTTGGGGGCATTTGGACACACACAGACAGTAGTCTAGCCTTCGCCCATCATGTGTTCAATAGTGAGGAAGTCATTCTATGTTGTGCAACATATAAACAAAGGTATGGCATCTAGGTACAAGGAGGTCATTGTTCCACTGTATTTGGCACTTGTCAGACTTGTCATTGAGTACATTGCCCACTGTGGTAAATCCTAACCAGGCACATCCAACAACTGGAATGCCCAAAGAGGATCTTCACTATAAGAATACAGGGCATAAATAACACTTCTCATACAGATCAGCCCTATCTGTGTATCCTGTCTTTTACAGGCTGAGGGCGATATCTGTGCCTAGCATACAAGACCTCTTCAGACTCCACCCTGATGGACCTCCTTCATATCCTTAAAACAGACTGCACCAGAGTTTTTCGTTCTAAAGATTTAAACCTTGCCTGTCATATAATAGGACTTGCTGGAGAGACTAGTATGTATCCGAGTCTATCACTTCTCAGTAACAGGCTCCCCAACCAACTTGGATAACTAGACTTAGATAACTAGATAGAGAATTGCAAAGTCACCCCTGGTTTAGCGCCAATGTCTCTAATGGGAATAGGCAGCCTGTAAATGGTTCATCTTTCAGGCCACTACTTGTAAATGTTTTATCCCCCAAGCCTTGCTTACACTACCAAGGGTGTCACAACTTGTCAGAGAATTGGGATGTATGGTTAGGCTTAAAAAGGTCCCACTGGTCATTTAGCCTACTGCTCATCTATGAACCTGTGATCAGTATGTTCTATATAGACCAATTCTATACATTGTATCTTACAGGCAGCTAAGAGATGACCTGTGTCTGGCATACAAGGCATCTTCTGCCACATTACTGATGGATTCAATGCACATCAAGTCATATGGCATCAGAGGTACCCTGTGTAGGGGTATAAACTTCTTCTGCAGTATCAGAACAGTTTGGAGGGACGGGTACATTTCACAGAGTGTACCACTGCTTTGGAACAGACTCCCCATCAGTATAAACCAAAGTTCATCCCTGTCTGTATTCAAGCATGACTTGAAAAATGCAAGCCAAACAAATGTAAATGTCTTGTAAACCATAAATGCTTTTAAAAAGGTATAAACAGTAATCTTGTCATTAAAATATCTGTTTTAAGTAATAGTGTATTCAGAGTCTATACATCAGTACTGTAATAGTATATTACGATGCACACAAAAGTAAGTGCTTTGAAAAAGGTTCACAACCAGCAGTGGTAAAAGTATAATCTTTTAAGTGGTAATGGTGCCTTTACAGACAGAATCAGTGAACATAAACCCAGAATTACACTTTTTCTAAAGTTTCACAAATGACTTTTCAAATCTTAGTACAGCCTGGATTTGATAGCATCAGAGCACTTTTTTGAACTTTTGCATGACAACAGGCAGTTAATTTTAGTGTGAATGCTATGATGTACAGTCTGCAGTGCAAGCAGCAATGACAGTTTTCTTCAGTGTTATCTAAGTTTTACCTGATAACCATGCAGTATGAGTGTCGCTTGGCTTTGGAAATGTTAATGTACATGTGAAAATTAAGTGTATATTTATTATTACTAACAAATAATGAGTAGTGTACCATATATGGATGCTTATTGAATTCATGTTTTTTTTTTTTTCTTTTTTCATGCCATGGCATTTCATTTGGTACCTCTCAATAGCATTTAGCTCTCCCAGCTATGGACAAGAATACATTAACATACAGCTACTTAGATATTTAAAGTCGTTATAGTTAAGCAACGAACAAATATATTTTGAACGTAGTATAATGTAACATCTGGAACATCCACAGAGGCACCTTACTAAAAGGATACAAGGCCTAAACAGCATGTTCTACATGGACTGACTCAAAGCCCTGTCACTATACTCTATATCCTACAGACTGCTAAGAGTTGACTTGTGTCTGACATACAAAGCATCCTGTAGGAATCCAGATCTCCTCTGCAACATCAACAGAATAGTTTGGAGAGACAGGTATATCTTGCAGAGGATACTGCTGCTGTGGATCAGACCCCCCCCCCCCCATCCACATAAAACAAAGTTCATCCCTGTCCATTTTCCAGTATAACTTAGATCTATGGATAGAAAACCATTAAATTTACCCCAAGACTGCCCCCCTGGACTACTGATGGGCAGATGCAGCTCCTAAATGATTTATCCCTTACCTGGATCCCTCAAATTATCTATGTTATGATCCCTGTTATTCTCATTAGGAGTAATATATAATTATCGACCATGGGATGGGTGAGGCCTACGCCAGTCTATAGCAAATGGGATAGGTTATTTTGAGCACAAAAAGGGAAATTGGCTAGGCTTTAAAATGGCCGACAAGGGCAGCTAACCTTGTACTTGCCTATGTAATGAACGGAGTTGGAGTATAATATAGTACAGTATAACAAACTGAAGTAAGTCTCAAGTAATTAATGCAGTAAATTGAAAGTATTTGCTGAGCTGATGAGGGATATTTAAGAGGAAAATAGCATTAAGTAGTTCATAAATGTTAACTGCAATTATATGAGATAGAAGTATGAAGTTGAATAGTTAGAAAGGTAGCTGTTTTCCTTTTCAAGAAGGCTGGTGTGTTCCCTTTACTGGCTGTTTAAAGAAGTGAGTTTACTCAAATTGTAGATGTAGATAAGTGCTAATAAGAGGTTGACGTGTATTGTTGCATGGAGCAGTGTGCAGGTTGACGTGTATTGTTGCATGGAGCAGTGTGCTGGTTGTTGTATTATCTCTGCTCACAGGTGAACGGGTTTCGCATCTCGCATTGGGGAAATGGGGTAGTGTGATGTTAATCTTGTGCAAGACCTATAGAAGTAGGTTTGTGTGTTCAATTTTATTTGATATGACTTGCAAAAGGTTGTACCTTTTATCTCTTTGATGATATATATATATATATATATATATATATATATATATATATATATATATATATATATATATATATGCATACATATATATGGGTGTTTTTTTCCCCTTTAGTATAGAGGAGAGGGTTACATTCTTCAAAATGGATCAGATGAATGACTATTATTTTAAAGGTCTGCTTTCTAGAGTCTGTTTGCTTTGTTGTAGTAAGTATACATTGAATGGGATATGTTTGGAAGACTTTTTTCCAAGTGAGGTGAGTTCTGTAAGAACTGTGAGATATACGTAATCAAGGATATTTTTCTTGTAATTCACAAGATATGAAAGAGAAAAATATTGTTTTTCCTGATGTGATACTAAAAAATGCTAGTATTCAGACAGTATATTCACCTTTTATGACAACACAAACATTTTTAAATAAGACTGCTATTGGTATGCAGACAGAGTCCTATGGTTTCATTAAAGACTGGGGGGGGGGGGGGGTGACGCTCAGTTAACTAATAGACCGTTTTATATGTAGATCTTTATTTTTCATTTTCTTAGATGTAGGTACTCAAATAGAAGTTTACTTTTGTAATCCTAAATCCAGAAAGTTGTACAATGAGTTCAGCCATAAGCTGATTGGTTCAACATCACTACATGGGTCTGAATTAAAGACAGTAAAAATAGTGCTGTAGTGCATAATGAGAGACTGGAGTGAAATTGAAGTTCCCAGAATACAGAGAGATTTAGTCATGGTGTCATGTATGAAAGGCTGCAAGCTGATCAGTTTTAAGAGACACTCTGTGTGGCGACATTCGTGAATGGGCGTTCCTTCGTTGAAGGTTGTGCGTCAGGCCTGGCAAGTCGGCATGTAAAAATCTACTGCCAATCATTAGCGGACCGGAGTTCCACTGTGGCGACCCCTAACCGGGAAAAGCCGAAAGACACAACAACATAGCAGTAGTACTTCATATGGTACTATTATGGTAGTGGTTGGTACTAATGTCACTAGAACAAGTGAATAAACTTTTGAAAAACCTTTGAAAAGATGGTGAGGGACAAGTTTATAGGATTTATGGTTTCAGGTTGGTGTTTTGTGGTATTACTCCAGCACCATATTTTTTTGTAGTGTCATTAAGGCAAAAGCAAGGTCTTTTACACATTTTATTAGGAGAGAATCATTGAAGAGCTCAGTGGATGTTATTTGGGAAAAGCAGGACACAAATCGGTCCTACTTTTGTAATGATGATATTCATTTAGGAAATCAGTGTAATTGGTTGGTGGGAAAAGAATTAACAGTGTAGGTAAAATCTTTTTTAGAGTGAATAGAGGGGTTCTGTGTAGTAAAGGAACTGTTTTCAAAGTTTCTTTTGAACATTGCCCATAGTATTATGGCAGACTTGGAGACTACTGTAGCAGGTGATCAGTTTGATTCTTTAATAAGTGATGCCTGGTTTTGTGAAAAATAAAAGATCTTTGTCTATCTTAAGTTACACAGGACTTCGTGTTTGTAGACAAAGACCTACCTGGCTCAACCTGTGTCTGTTCGAACTAGCTCCCCACCCCTTCAAAGACTTTTTTTTTTTCTCTTTTACTCTTCACTTAATCGGGTAACTGGAGTTTCTGAAGTGCAGCAGCCAGTCAGGGCTCATCTCTGCACTCTGCCCCCAACAATCCTTCCTCTCATTTTAGTTATTAAAAAAAAAAAATCTTTTATACCCTACGTGGAGTGCTACTCAGGCTTTATCTTGAATGAATGATTTTTATTTTATTTTTCCTTTTAAAGTTTAACAAACTGCTGGCTACAATGTAGGTTACGGTTTATACTCTGCATGAAGCACCACAGCATTTAGGTTTTAGTTTATTTACATAAAGAAAAAAAGGAAAGGTTTTAAACTGCAGAAAACGTCTTGCTACAGTGCAACAAGCAGTTGCTATAGTTAAAATTACATAGAGAGTGCTATTGTGCTTGGGTCTGATGGCAAATGCCATATTGGCTTTTAAAAACTGGTATGTGTTAGAGTGATCAGGACTGGCTGATCGCACTGCACCCTAACTACACTACTGTTTTGTATCAAGTAGGGTGGAGTAGTTTTAGTATATGCTACGACAAGATTCACTTCCTTCACAACCTCTTGCTTATATCAGTACTAAATTCATAGTGAGTATGACATTTTTTTTAAAGGGTACTGCATAAAATCTCGACCTCTTTGTAAATTATTTGTTTCAGAAATCTTTGGAAGTTGAATATGTCCCAGAAATATGGAATGAGGCCATAGTGAATTATATTCAGAAATGTACTGATTATAGATCTATAAAATTAACATTCATCTTGGATAAATGTTTTGAATGAGCATTGTGTTTGTCATTCAAAGATATATTTGATATTGTGGATCATGTATAAGGAATTTGCTAAGTTTTTATGAACTGGTAGTGACCACTCTTGACTAAGATATACCTGTTGATGTGGTCTTGGGACCACATGAGGTTTTCTTGGACATTTTGAAACATTTAGATATAAACGGGTATGTTTCATAATGGGTTATGAACTGGCTAACTAACAGGAAGTGAAGAGTAAGAATCAGAGACAGACTGATAACCGTCTGTTAGAAGTATTTCTCAAGGATCACTTTTGGGACCATTACTTTTTGGACTTTTGATGAAAGATTGTTCTGTTGACAAAGCTGGTGTAGTAAGTTTGCTGATATGAAGATTGTGTAGTCACTAAAGTAATAGATCATTGTTTCATGCAAAAATTGTTTGGATACATTGGCTAGTTGGATATTTTCTAAGGGTATGAACTTTAATATTAACAAATATGTGGTACTTCATTTTGGAGCAAGGAATTTAGTATGTCAGTATGTGTTGTATAATCAATAAGTAAACCATCAGGTTTGGTTAGCGATTTGGATATATTGGATGATTCTCATCTAAATTTAGTCTAATACCAGCAAATATTTAGAAACAGTTGTGCTTTCCGTCCGTCCAGTAAGTGAATATGGTGGATCTTTCTGTTCTTATACTAACCAACATCTGTAGTCCCTGAAGAGCATACAGAAACTGCTGATAAGGCAAATTTAAAGGATGTGAGTTAATGACTTGTTTGAGTAGGCTTAAGAACTTTGTTTTTCTATCCTGTAGCTTATAGGCTTTTGAGGGGTGATGTAATTTTGATTTACAGATATTTGTATGATGACTTTTTGTTAACTGTGTTAGGAATATAATTTATTAGCTATGCAGTTCAGACAATTAACAGTTTACTGGTGAAGCTTGCTTCAGTCAACTCAAGACTAAAGTTTACTTTTTCTCAGGCAAGGGCTGTTACTTATGGAATTCTTTACTTCTGTTTATCAGATGCTTGGATAAACTAAAGACCTTTTAAGCATAATTGAGATGTTTGATTTGCAAGTTTAAAGTATTCTACAGTAAATGAGATTAGGCAAACTCTTAAATGTCTACAGGCTTTGAGTATGAATTCCACATCATTGAATCATGATGTCTTGTAGTTAGGGAGGGTATTATATAATTAAGTACTACCCAACAGTGGTCAGGACATTTTAATGTATGTGAAAATGGAAAAATATATTTTGTAGGTTGTGAGTGGGAACGGTGTTTGGATCAGTGCAAACGAGTTGTTCACGGCTGCACATTTGTTGCATTTTAGTGTATCCTTACCATATAGCTTGCAGGTTGACATGAATTGTCATGGTTGTTTATAGTTTGTAAGAATTAAGGTCAGCAGGCCTAAGACAGAATATATGTGTGTGAATGAGAGTGAGGACAGAGGAATGGTGAGGATGCTGGGAGTAGAGGTGCTGAAGGTGGATGAGTTTAAGTACTTGGGATCAACAGTTCAGAGTAATGGTGAGTGTGGAAGAGAGGTGAAGAAGGGAGTACAGGCATGATGGAGTGGGTGGAGAAGAGTGTCAGGAGTGATTTGTGACAGACGAGTACCAGTAAGAGTGAAAGGGAAGGTCTACAAGAGGGTAGTGAGACCAGCTATGTTATATGGGTTGGAGACCAGTGGCACTTGACAAAAAGGTAGGAGTCGGAGCTTGACACGGCAGAGTTGAAGATGTTCAGATTTGCACTGGGTATGACGAGGATGGACAGGATTAGTAATAAGTATATTGGAGGGTCAGCCCAGGTTGGAAGGTTTGGAGACAAAGCCAGAGAGGCAAGGTTACGCTGGTTTGGACATGTGCTGAGAAGGGATGCAGAGTATATTGGGGGGAAAGATGCTAAGGATGAAGCTGCCAGGTAACAGGAAAAGAGGGAGGCCTAAGATAAGGTTTATGGATGTGGTGAGAGAGGACATGCAGGTGGCTGGTGTGACAGAGCAAGATGCAGAGGACAGGAAGAAATGGAAACAGTTGATCTGCTGTGGCGACCCCTAACGGGAGCAGCCTGAAGAAGGAGTATTTCATATTGTTGAGGTGTAATAGCAAGTTCTTTATCTCATAACTTGGTGTTTATTTCTTTGACATAAGAATTTGTTTGATCTTGGCACACGTTTAAAGTATGCCAATTCAAGAAGGAACAGAGGGCTCATCATTTAAGTAGTTTGTGTGTGATCATGCAATGTGAGTATGATTTCATCAATGAATAACATCCATTGCAGTTTGAGACAATCCGAGGTGCATTGAGCTGCTTGTGGGTCAGGCTGTACATTTTCTGTGCTCTGTAGTATGCTGAATCAAGCTTCTGCCAGACTTTGTTGTTAGAATACTAATGGTGTAGTGGCTCTAGAAGAGTTTTAGGGTGAGAATTGTACATCTGAGAGTAAGTCCTGGTAATGGGTATAAGATTTTATCTGAAGTAGTTGACTTCATTTTATCTTCAACCTGTGGGTTATGGATCTGTAATTGATCTAACACTGCTGCATATCCAGCATCTGATTTGAGCTCAGAGCTCCTCCCCTTACCCATAATGCCCTGCCTCCTCCCTCACTTCAGATCTCATTTGCTGTTGAAAAGTAAGCATCGTAGTCTGAGCTCTTAGTTAGTCGTTTTGGGTTAAGTGAGTGGATTTACTCTTTTTGCTATCTTCCTTGGCTATTTCTTCCCATCTTTAATATCTACCTCCCCTCGTGCAGTTGTCAATATAAAAAAAAAAAAATCTTCTTTCCCTTTCTTTCTGATCTTTTCTATAGCGAGTGTGTATGTGTGTGCATGCCTGTGCTGGGATATGGCTGAAATTCCAAAGCTAGGTTTCAGAAAGTGCACAGAGTGGCCATAAGCTCTCTCCAGCTGATTGCTGCACTCTATGCGTGGTGTGCCTGGGGGCAACCCATCTACTAACCACCTGTCCTATCTGTGCCAGGTTTAATCCCATGGCACTGAAGGACAGGAGGGACAAACTTATCCTGAAGGGCCTACTTCCCTCTTCGGGGACTGTAGCCCCTGCACCCCTGGCGTCGGGTGCAGCATCAACTTCTACCTCTTCCCCAGACTCTGGGACTCAAAATTCCCACCAAGAGGTCCGAGGTAGGGGAGAAGTCTAAGGACAGGCCGAGGAGCAGTCAGTCTCCTGACTGCTCTGCTCCGGCCTCCCATGTGCTGAAAGTTAGGCCAGATACCAGACCAGAATCTCCCCAGCTCCATTCTCCCAAATTTTCCCCCAAGCTGGAGGAATTCTGGATCCGGTCACCCATGCGGGCTTCCCCTCACCGGCACTCCATACTGTCTGTAGCCTCATCCTTCCGCTCCACTAGGAGCCTGTGAAGTGGAGATGGGACAAGATGATGTGGAAGTTTATCCACACCCAAATTCAGATGGGGGTGTTGCCTGCCCCCTCTCCCTCCGCAGCGGAGAGCTCTCAGTCTTTCTTTACCCAAATTACTCCTTCTCCGATCCAGCCTTTGGTTTCAAAGCCTATGTATCTGAGAACCCTCATGGTAGAGGGGTTGGCACCGACGGTACCTTGTACTTTGCCTGCCATTGCCTTCAGCATGTCGAATCAGATGAGTTCTCAGAGCTGTAGCCTCGGCTTTTGATCTGAGGGGTTGCTGTCTGCTTCGAGCGTGTCGGATTGCAGTCTTTCCCTTGGCATCTCGGCTCTTGGAGTCTCTGCTCTGACTCCCCCATCGAGTCGGAGGGGGATTGCTCCTACTGACCTTTCTCAGGACGTTCGTTCTCATTCGGCCTATCCTCTGACTCCGCCCCAACTCCCTCTGTTTTGGGTATGGTCCCGACCATCCTGCCATCTCAGGGGTACATCCTGTTGCCATTTTGCCTCAAAAAGCTTCCACTTGGGAGCAGCAGGGCATTGGCGAGTTCTCCCCAGAGATCCCCACTGAGGAGAGATCCCTCGTAAACGCACATGCAAGAGGAGGCACTTGGACTCCCCACAGGAGTCGCTCTCCCAACCACACCGATTTGGAGGAAGGGGATGGTTCCCCCGGGTCACCCACGAGAGGGGGGGTGATCTGCCCAAAAACTGACCTCGTACAAATTGGTGTTCCTTGAGGCATTTGGCACAGGCCCATCTACTTCCTGGGTGTCCCCTCCCGTGGATCCCTTAGTGGACCTTATAACATCTCGGGCGTGGAAGGAACCAGACATGTTGGATCTCATCCTATAGCACCTGGATAAAGTCCTTGGTACCCCTTCGGATAGGATGTTCTGGAACAAAGGGTCCCCGGTTGATGCTATGATGGTGGCAGCTATCAGAGCTCACTCAGTAGAGCACTTTGGTCCATCCTCCTGACATGTGATTTAGCTGCAGTGAGACCTAGTTAAGGAGATCACTGAGTTAGACCCCTGAGTTCATGTCGGAGGGAGACAAGGAGACATTTTCTTCTCGTTTGGCCACTCTGAAGTCAGTCGCTAACAACTCCGTGCATCTGCTCTCCCATGCTACTGAGGGAGCCACTAGGGAAGCCGATACAGGCATCGCCATCAGGCGACATGCCTGGCTGTGGCTATGTCAGTTCCTGGAACTCTTCAAGGAATCATTCACCAATGCCCTGTACTATGGTTCCTCCCTGTTTGGGAAGTCGGTACGCGAGACTTGTTCCAGAGTGAGAAGGACGGGAAGACACGGTCTGCCATCAGGATCCGCCCCCCCCCCCTCAAAGATTATTTTCTAGCAATCAGCGAGGGGCTAAGATGATGTGGTTCCGGAAGTCTCTGGCATTTTCCCGGGACACTTAGGATTCACCATTCTACAAAGGGGGTTTTGATAGATGTTGCCCTAGAGGCAGAGGGGGTCTGAGAAATTATGGGTCTCGAGAACCATTCTCAGACAGACCTGCACAGCAACCTGAAGGGCTGCTGGACTGCTCTTCTCTGAAGGCAGTCGGGGGCCGGTTACCTCTACACCCAATGGAATGGGAGTCCATAACAACAGATTGTTGGGTGTTGCAGATCGTATCCAGAGGTTATTCAAAGGCTATTCAATCCTGTTCCTCAGACCACCCTTACCACTGAAACACCTCCCGGGCGTTTCACCTGCACAGAGGGAGGAAGCAGCACTAGAAATAGAAAAGCTGCTAAAAAAAAAAAGTCATTCAATCTGTACCCCTTGACCAGTCTGGGTCATGCATTTATTCCAGGTTCTTTTTAGTGTCAAAGAAAACTGGGGGCCTAAGACCCATTTTGGATCTAGCCACCTTGAACCTGTCCAGTGGCCAAAGCAAAATTTTGGATGGTCACACTTCAGTCCACCCTGCCATTTTTGCAGGCAAATGACTGTGCTTGACCGACCTTCAGGACATGTACTATCATATCAAGATGAACCGGTGCTCTCGGAGGTTCCTCAACTTCCGGCTTGGAGCCAGTCATTACCAGTTCAGAGCCCTCCCCTTTGGTCTCAACACAGCCCCAAGGGTGTTCACCAAAGTGATGGCTGTAGTAGCGGCTCACCTAAGGCTTCAGGGTATTCGGGTTTTCCCCTACCTGGATGATGGCTCCTCGCTTCCCCTTCCAAGCATCAACTTTGCCAAGCCAGGGACTACTTCCTTCTACTAGCACAGAGGTTGGGCATCACCATCAATCTCAGCAAGTCATCTTTGGTCCCAGTTCAGACCTCGGACTTCATTGGGGCTTGATTAGACACTATTCAAACAAAAGGTTTCCTTACTCCAGACAGGATACACAGCCTGAAGCTACATGTTCTTTATATCCTTCATGTCCAGTTTCCGACAGCAGAAGCAGTTTAGCAGGAATTAGAGTCTATGGCGGCCACTATCAATCTTCTCCCTTTAGCCCGCTTTCACATGCAGATTCTTTAGTGGACTCCTGCCGTTCAGTGGTCCTTGTTAGATCTGCCATTGTCTCATCCTGTTCATATCTCCCGAATGTGCAGGGACTCTCTTCAGTGGTGGATTCATTCCCTGGACCTGGTTCTGGGATGTCATTCCCCAAGGGCACAGTGACTACGGACACCTCCCAGCTAGGGTGGGGGGGCACTGCTTGGGAATGACAGCTCAAGGCACGGGGTCCCCATCTGAGACCAGTTTGCATATCAACATCCTGGAGATGAGGGCAGTGCTTTTCCCGTTGCAGTCTCTACATGCCCCCTTGGGGACGATTGTTATCCAGACAGACCTGTCAGTGGTCTGGTACTTCAACAAACCAGGGGGAACCAAATCTTACCCCCTTTGTCACGAAGTCATGAGAGTATGGGAATGGGTGATCTCCACCATCTGTTTTCTGGTGGCAACGCACATTCCGGGACGGTCCAAAACAGACTCTGCAGATCCATCCTGATGCCTTACGAGTGGTCTCTGAATCCTTCAGTGGAGGAACAAATCTTTCAAAAGTGGGGTCAGTCTTGCTGCAACCCATTCTCATCTCCTTTCAATGCGAAATGCAGTGAGTTCTTTGCTCTGAACCCCCCTCAGGGGAAGCCCCCAGAGATGCTCTGATTCATGCTTGGCATCTCGGTCTCCTGTATGCTTATCCTCCTCTGCCCTTAATACCAAAATTTCTTCAGAAAGCTTGCACGCTGGGGAGCTTTGTGATCCTCATTGCCCCATTCTGGCCTTGCCAAGTCCGGCTTCCCTCTCTATGGTCTCATCTAGCAGCTCCACCTTGGACATTGGATCCAGTACTAGATCTCATTTCTCATCCCTCTGGGATTCCCCATCCCGACCTGAGCAGTCTGAAGCTCACAGCTTGGCTGCTGCAGTTCCCTGTGATTTATCCTGGCTTATCTTCTCTTGTAAAAAACATTCTGGTGGCGGCTCATAAGACTTCCACCAGGAAGGTCTATCGTAGCAAATGGAAACGTTTTTCTGTATGGGCTTTGAAGCATGCATTGGAGCCTTTTACTGCTCCGGCTTCTGCAGTGTTGGAATTCTTGGCAGGGATTTTTCAACACGGCGCCAGTTCGTCCACAGCCAAAGTCCAACTGGCTGCAATTTCTAATTTTCATGTGGGAGAAAATATGACTTTGTTGCCTTCTTCCAAGCTTTGCAAGACTTTTCTTAAGGGTACCTTCCTTCTAAGACCCCTGGTGAAGGATCCTACGCCTCTGTGGGACCTTACTTTGGTGCTTCAGGCTTTAGTCTTAACTCCCTTTGAACCCGCAGCTTCGGTAGATTTGCAGTTTCTATGCTGGAAGACTGCTTTTTCAGTTGCCATTACTTCTGCCAGGAGGGTATCGGAACTCCAAGCATTATCAATCAAGGGTCCTTATGAGTTTTTTTCATAAGGATAGGGTGTCTTTGTGCACTAACCCATCTTTTCTTCCCAAGGTAGCATCAGAAGCCAGTATTAATCAGATGATCAATCTACCAGTCTTCTCTCCAAATTTTCAGAACAATGGAGAATATAAGTTGCACTAAATCTGATCAACTTTTCGTCTCTTAATCAAAACCCTTTTTAGGGAAACTGGTTTCCAAAGTCACTATTGCCTGTTGGATTTCCCAATGTATTATTTGGGGGTATTCTGTCAGGGGAATTTCTCCACCAGGTCAGGTAAAACCACATTTGACTAGATCTCTGGCTACTTCAGTGCCCTTTTGGTCTCAAGTGTCGTTGGAATATATCTGTTCTGCATCTGCTTGGTCCTCTTCTCATACCTTTATTTCATATTATAAAGTGGATATTGTATCCCGGAACAGGGCATCCTTTGGCTCCGCTGTGCTTTGGAAAATCCTTCCAGGAGGACCACCCAGATGTTTGGTAGCTGGGGACTCTGTCCCACAGGTTGAAGATCAAATTAAGTCAACTACTTCAGATAAAGAAGTTATGTACTTACCATAACATTCCATCTGAGGTACTCACCATACCATTCCATCTGAGTAGTTGTACTTCATTTGTCTTCAACCATCCTCTCTCCTTTCCCGTGGCCTTGTTGTAACTGTGTTGGCCAAAGATAGATATATGGAAGTCGGACAACTTAGGGATGTCCTTTGTCATGCTTGGCTCCAGTCTTTTTTGGGTTGCCAGTAGTGGTAAAGTCTGGTTGGGTAGGTTATGACTTGCGGCTGGACAGCAAACTTGATCTGAAGATAGGAAGCAGACAAGGGGTGTTATGGGTAAGGGGAGGAGCTTTGAGCTCTGATCAGCTGCTGGATATGTGGCAGAGTCAGATCTGTAACCCACAGGTTGAAGACAAAGGAAGTACAACTACTCAGATGGAGCATTATGGTGAGTATATAACTTCTTTATTAATTCTATAGAGAGTACCACCTTTTCTGTTTGTCATCCACAAAGATGTCAGCATGAGTACTGAGATTTTGTACCAGGGTATTTATAGGGATCAACTATATCTGTGTTGTTAATTTTTCATAATTTTTGGGTAGTGCACTTTATTTTTCTTGCTGAAAATAAGTTTAGTTGTTTTTTCTTGTTGATTATTAGTTTACATTCACTTTAACCAGTTGAATGTAGAATACTTATGGAATGTTGTAGTTGTAAGTTAAGTGTACTTGTATCTTTGGCACTATGTAAAATAGCTGTCAGCATATTGTAGTAGCTTTAGACCTTTGGGGTGTTTGTGCATATCATTTTGTGAGTATAGTAAGTAGTAGTGGGCCCAGTGGTATGCCATTGTTTTGAGATGAATTTGTACGAGTAGAATTTTGGCATAATACTTTGAGTTCTGTTTTATAAGAACCTAATAATCCATTGTTGAATATGTGCATTGCAATCTAAGTTTTGAAATCTTTGACTAAGAATAACGTGGTGTACTATGCTAAATGTGTTTAGACTCCTAACAAAAGTTGGTTGCGGATAGTTATTTGTCATATATACTTGCATTATTGTTAAAGACAACCACAAAATAGTTTGAGTACTGTGGCCAGGGCAAAACTTGTTTTGGGTTATTGTAAGTATCTTGTCAGATTAAATGGACTGCCGGATGAATAAATAGAATTATTTCCTGAAGATTAGAGAGTAGACTAATGTTGGAGATAGGTCTGTAGATTTCTGTTTTGTGATTTTTTGGCTTTCTTGAATTAGAGGAATGAGGTGTTCTTCGTGTTTCACTGTTGCAGTCATCACATTTGGGTTATCTGCTTGCAGTATCCCTTAGTTGACCTGATTATCAAAATCTTGGATCCTGTTTCGGTTGCTGTCTATCTTCCGTGGCGTCAGGCAGTCGGGTATAAAGCATGCAGCCAACACCATTACATCAGTCTTTCTTGCCTTGTGGTGCCCGAAGCAGTTCGCAAGTGCCGGTCGGCCGACTCCTGAAATTTTCATTTTCGAGTTTCAGAACTGAAGTCTTCAACTAAAGTTAAGTACCCTTTTTTTTTTCTTGCCCTAAACCGATGTCAGTAAAAGTCAATAATTGTATTTCTTGTGGAAAGCAGGTGCCTCACAAAAATTTTCATTCTTACTGTATTCCTTGCCTAGGCCCTGACCACGACGTACCTCGCTGTCGGTTTTGTGCCTTATTTAAGCAACGTACTATTCGTCATTGGTATATTTACGCTTCTAAATGTTTTGGTACTCGGTTCAATTATCCAGATGTCCTTCAAGGATGCATCTGCAGTCCTTACAAATGGGTTGTCCTGTCGTCAGGCAGCCCTTCGGTCGGCCGGATTCCAAAGTCTGGGTCTGGCCTCGGCTGGTGTCGCACTTCACCCGACGTCATAGCTGCAGTTCTTCGGGTATAAAGGCATCAGCCGACGCCATTTTCCTCAGTCTTTCTTGCCGCGTGGCGCCCGAAGCAGAAGCTGTTCGCAAGTGCCGGTCGGTCAGATCCAGAGATTACTACTACCGAATACTACTTCGAAGACTTCTAAAAGCTAAGTACCCGTTGGGGACTCTTTCTTGCCTCAGCCGATGTCAGAAAAAGTGAATAACTGTTTAACTTGTGGGAAACAAATACCTCATAAAGATTTCCACTCTTACTGCTTACCTTGTTTAGGCCCAGACCACGACATAGCAGCTTGTCTAGCCTGTGCTTCTTTCAACCGACGGACGCTTAGACGTCGGTCGGAGTTTGCTGAACAGTTTTTCGGCTCAGATTTTGCGTACATAATGCCGTCGGATCCTCCGACTTCTCAAGTTGTTAAGAAACGCAAAGAAAAGGACCGACACTCGCGGTCCGCGGTTTCAGCCGAAACTACGGTTAAGCAAACCGCGAGTGTCTCGGTTTCGGCCGAAACCGAGCAAACGGTTCTATCTTCAGCCGAATCCATGACTACTACCGAGGCCCCTTCTACCCTGGTTGAATCGGCCTCTGAAGTTCTACCCGCTACTGTGGTTTCACAAGAATTATCGGACACCATCCCTTTGGATGTTTCTACCCCTGCACGTGGTGCTGCTAGGCCTCCTGCAGCCATGTCTATAAAGGCCTTTGCCAGGGCTAAAGCAGCCAAAACTTCTAAGTCTGTGCCTGTTAAGCCCCCCTCTCACAGGCCCAGTTCCAGTTCCCAAATGCTTACTCTGGCAGAGGATCTCATCTCTTTAATAAGGGGATCCCAATCTCACCCAGACAGGGCCTCTCAACCTCCAGAAAAGAGACCTAGAGCAGAGCCCCCTGAGCCAGTGTCCTCAGATGATTCTTCTGATGATACAGACAATACAGACCATCCAGAGGCTCCTTTTTCTACTTATGAAGATTCCGATGCTGAGGAATTGATTCCTTCTGCCTCTCCACCAGAGGAATTTTCCTTTGGGGAAACTTTACATGCCATGAGAGAGCAATTCCAATGGCAGGGACAAGATTTCTCAGATTCAAGGAAAAGGCTTAGGACCTTTTTGCATTTACCACAACATAGGCCTTTAGCTATACCTCCAGTTCTTCCTGTTGTGGATGATGCATTTAATGATGCTTGCACTGCTCCTGATACTTTACCTCCAGCCCCTGCTAAGCCCGATAGGTTCTACAGGGTCCCGGACACTCATCACCATTTATACAAGGCTCCTTTGCCAGAACCCGAGACCATCCCCCAGGGGCCTAAGGCAGTAGCCGACCTCAGTTAAAAACCCTCTCCCTTCTGAAAGGGAATCTAGGTCCTTAGAGAGATGGGGTAAAAAGTATACACCTCTGCTACTCTCTCAGCTAGGGCATTGAACTGTCAGTTTCATATGATCCAATACCAGGAGTTTATGCTTGATCAGTTAACTAAAAAACTGTCCTCTGATGATTCTTTAGATAAGAAATATGTTCTAGAAATGGTGCATAACATTCAGCAGGTTAGTAACCATTCCTTAAAATGTGGCTATGATGCACTGGAGGCTTCCTTTAGATCAGCCATGACTGGCACAGTTATAAGAAGGCATGCATGGTTGAAAGAACAGGTCTTGCCGGATCATGTTAAATCAAAACTACTAGATGCTCCTATGGATAAGGTCAGTTTATTTGGTTCTCCTGCTCAACAGGTACTGAAGAAAATGGAAGAGAAGGCAAAATCTGTACAAACAGTGAAAGATTTCTTACAGGTTCAGCCTCCAAGGTTTAGCAGGAACTGGCCTTCCTAAATTTGGTCCTTTCCAGACTCCTCTAAAACTCAGAGAGGCAGGAATAGGCGTTCAAGAGGCAGAAATCAATCCAGAGGAGGTGCCTACAGGGGACGCCAGTGGCAAGGTAACAACCAACGAGGCACAGACACAACTACTACCACTGCAACAGGACAATCACAGTGACTTGGCTCTGGCACCGCCTACCAGGGAACAAATAGCAGCACCCTTAGGCGGAAAGTTAGCCTTATTTTCAAAAAACTGGCACTATATCACAAGAGACAAGTGGATTTTGCAAACTATAGACCAAGGCTACAGGTTTCATTTCCACACTTTACCAGGAAAAAGAGGAATGCCAAACCTACCACCACATCAAAAGACAGAAGCTCTAAAACAAATAGCTCAATTAGCAAAGATGAGAGCTGTGGAAAGGGTACCATCTAAGAACAAGGCAAGGGATTTTACTCCAGACTATTCCTGGTACCAAGAAAAGAGAAAAATTGGAGGCCTATTCTCGACCTGTCCGCTTTAAACACATTCATCATTGTTCCAAAATTCAAAATGCTGACCCTACAGCAACTTCTTCCCATGCTGAGCAAGGAGTATTGGCTGGTAACTCTAGATCTCAAGGAGGCATACCTGCACGTCCCCATACGACCAAATTGCAGAAGATACCTCAGATTTCTTGCAGGATCAGAGCATTATCAATTCTCAGCATTGCCCTTTGACTTATCTACTGCGCCCAGAGTGTTCACGAAATGCCTGGCATCAGTAATCGCTCACTGCAGGCTTCAGGGAATCCAAATATATCCATACCTGGACGACTGCCTGATACAAGCGGACAACAAAAACAAGCTAACAGAAGACTTGCAAAGAGTCATTTGCTTACTACAAGCCCTGGGATACACAGTCAATATAAAAAAGTCAAGACTGATACCATCCCAAAAAAATAACCTTCTTAGGTGCAGAATTGGACACAGTAAAACAGATGGCATTCCTAACTGCAGAAAAACAAGAACAACTCCTCTCTACTTCTTGGCATTAACAAAGCAGAACAAACTAACAGCAAGGAAAGTACTGCAGGCCTTGGGCTTCATGGCATCCTGCATAATCCTGGTCCCCCATGCCAGACTGCATATGAGAAAGCTACAGTGGTACCTAAAAATTTATGGTCTCAACACAGGCACAGCTTAGAAACCGAAATACCACTAATTCCATGCCTGAAACAAGAGTTCCTATGGTGGGCTCAGGCATGCCAGTCAAACCCAGGTTTGCCCTTCCACAGCATTCAACCAAGCCAAACCATCACAACGGACGCCTCAGACCTCGGTTGGGGGGCCCACATGCTGGACAAGTGCATACAAGGCTTATGGACTCCAGATCAGCTGCACCTGCACATAAATCAAAAAGAAATGCTGGCAGTAAAACTAGCAATCCAGAATTTCAGACCATTCCTCCAAGAAGGCCAGTTGATGATAAGGACAGACAACACCACAGTCATGTGGTACATCAACAAACAGGGAGGCACTCATTCATACCCTCTATGCCGGATGGCACTGGACCTATGGAATATGGCTCTGAGTTACAACATTCAATTACAAGCAATTTTTGTACCGGGGAAAGAAAACATCCTAGCAGACATATTAAGCAGAACTACCTCGGATGCTCACGAATGGATGCTACACCCGGACATATTCAAGGTCATCACAAAGAAATGGGGACTGCCACAAATAGACCTATTCGCATCCCCACTCAATCACCAGCTCAAGAAATTCTGCACAAGGACGTACCACCCACTTGGAAGGTGGACTCTCTAGCCTTCAGTTGGAAAGGCCTGACAGCATATGCATTCCCACCTCTTCCTTTGATGCACAAGGTGCTATTGAAAATCAAAGAGGAACGTCCAAGGATCATTCTGATAGCTCCAGATTGGCCAAGACAACATTGGTACCCATTACTGAGGAGCATGTCTCGGGGGAAAATGTGGACACTACCCCTGATTCCTTTGATGTTAACTCAGAGCGACTACAACATCCTGCATCCAAACCTGAAAACTCTGCAACTGACTGCCTGGAACATTACATAAGAGCAACTAACCCAGATTTATCCCAAAGGGTTAAAGACATTATCCTTGAGGCCCGCAGACCCTCAACAAGAAGAAACTATGCAGGAAAATGGAAAAGGTTTCTCATTTGGAGTACCGAGAGGGGCAAAGATGTGTCAAAGGTAGACATTGCCAACATCCTGGAGTATTTGGCAGAGCTTTTCCATACAGGCCTGTCCTATTCCTCCATCAAGATACATGAATCGGCTATTTCTGCAGAATACAGCTTCGATCCCCCTGTCTTTTCGCATCCTCTACTCAGGCAGTTTCTGAGAGGAATTAAGAATGTAAAACCTCCTAGGAAACCACCATTACCAGCATGGGACTTTTGTGCTAGAAAAATTGACACTCCCCCCTTTCGAACCAGCAGCAACAGCAGATCTTCAACACCTATCCTGGAAAACTGCTTTCCTGCTGGCAGTTACCTCAGCAAGAAGGGTTTCTGAGCTACAGGCTTTAATGGCAGTACAACCCTTCCTAATCTTCCATCAAGATAGAGTGTCCATGAGAACTAATCCTACATTTATGCCTAAGGTGGTATCCAGAGTGTCTTTAAACCAGGCAATCCACCTACCTACCTTCTTCCCCAATCCACAGAACAGGGGGGGGAAAGACTGCTGCATACTTTGGATGTACATGGACAGTTACGCTACTACCTGGACAGAACCAAGGGCAATAGAAAAACTGACCAGCTTCTGGTAGCATATGCCTGGTAGCATATGCAACAGGAAGGGAAGGAAAAGCAATTTCCAAACAGACAATCTCCAAGTGGATAGGAAATTGCATTAGATTCTGTTACTCCTACCATGGAAAGCAAATTCCACAGAACATAAGGCCTCATTCTACAAGGGCTACAGCCACTACCACAGCTTTCTTACGAGGAGTGGCTACCAAGGACATTATAGAGGCTGCTACTTGGACCTCCATGCATACATTTGCCAAGCATTATAACTTACCTTTATACTCTAGATCCCGAGCAGGGTTTGCCACTGCTGTTTTGCAAGGGATCCTAACTACACCATAATTTCTTCTTCCTCCTCCCTAGTTTGGCTATGGTATTCTACCCATTTGTAAGGACTGCAGATGCATCCTTGAAGGACATAGTACAGTTTTGTACCTACCATAAATGTAGATGTCCGAACAGGATTGCATCTGCAGTCAGGATTACCCACCCTCCTTCCCTCTGTGGTATTCCTAGGGTATTTGCCCACCTAATAGCTAGGGGGGGATCTCTTATGGTGTATTTGTTTGTATATATGTACATACATGATTATTTTTTGTGTTTGCCTTCTACTATTTGGAAACATTGGCATTTATCCAAAATTTAGCTATCCAAGAGGGCAACTGGCATCTGGGGCAAGAAACACTGAGGAAAATGGCGTCGGCTGATGCCTTTATACCCGAAGAACTGCAGCTATGACGTCGGGTGAAGTGCGACACCAGCCAAGGCCAGACCCAGACTTTGGAATCCGGCCGACCGAAGGGCTGCCTGACGACAGGACAACCCATTTGTAAGGACTGCAGATGCAATCCTGTTCGGACATCTACATTTATGGTAGGTACAAAACTGTACTATATGTCTTCAGTAAGCCATCCGACTACCGACATTCCGAAAAAACGCAAAGATAAAGACAGGCCGCCTCGGTCCAAAGCTGCCGACAACTCTTCTCCTAAGCCAGTCGCCAGTTTGCCGGTACTTGGTGAAGCGCTTTCGCAGCCCCTGATACCTGCTACTTCAGATTTGCAGGCCTCTACTGAAACCCATTCGGAGTCCGGTATGCGGCGAGATGCTTCAAC
The DNA here is from genome assembly GCF_019279795.1 of Protopterus annectens. Lineage (NCBI taxonomy): Eukaryota > Metazoa > Chordata > Ceratodontiformes > Protopteridae > Protopterus > Protopterus annectens. The sequence continues at coordinate 494,755,400 of NC_056728.1, read as the reverse complement.
TATGGAACCTGTGGATGTCTCTACCTTGGATGGGTCTGGAGCAGCTGTGCAGGCACTGACTTCTGAGGGTGTATTCAGGTCTACTGACTTGCATATTAAACAGACGACATCTTCTTCTTCAAGGCCTAAAACTGAAACTATGGCTAGAAAACCGATGCCCAGACTGCATGGTCAGGCCTCTATGCCTAGAAAACAAATAAGAATGGCTGAAGACCTTATTACTTTAATGAGGGGAAGCCAACCTTCCCCTCTAAGAGACCTAGGAGTGAATTTGCCTATGATAATTTTGACCAGGATTCTGAAATTTCTGTTTCCTCTGATGACCAGGATTTACCCTTATCTACCTATGAGGATTCTGATGCAGAGGGCTCTATTCCCTCTGCCCCCCCCCCCAGAGGATTTCTCTTTTGGTGAAACCCTGCATACTCTTGGGGAGCACTTTCGCTGGGAAAGCCAGGATTACTGTGATTCTAAAAAGAGGCTTAGGGATTTCTTACTCCTGCCTCAACACAGGCCATTAGCTATCCCTCCTGTACTAGACATTGTTGATGCCTTTTTGGAGTCTAGCTTGGCCCCTGACTCTACCTCCTGCTCCCAGAAAACCTGATAGATATTACAGGGTTCCTGACTGTCACAAGTTCCTTTTTAAAAACCCTGCTGCGGATCCTGAGACCATTTCACAGGGACTCAAGGGCATTAAGGCTACTACTGCCAAAAATCCTACCCCCTCTGATAGAGACTCCAGGGCGCTGGATAGATGGGGTAAGAAAGTATACACTTCTGCAGCTCTGGCCATTAGGGCCTTAAACTGCCAGTTTCATATGTTAAAGTATCTGCAACATATTATTGAATTGCTTAAACAGAAAATGATGTTGATTCCTGACTGTGCTGAAAATAAGGATTTACCATCCTGATATATAAAATACTATAGAACAATAATAAAATAATATAGAATTTCATATCTCTCAAGAAAATTCTCCAGTTAATAATTTAACATATGGAGCTCAGTTGATATTGTTGGTTAAAGGTATGAGTGATAATCCAGTAGATCTGTCTTTATCTATTGGATTAGGAATGACTTTCATTCCATGTTTAATGGGAAATTCATATTTACTTGCATTTGATACTTTAGAATTAATGTTTTATAGAAGTTCTTTTTTAAAGCCTGACCAGAATTTTACCCTATTTTACCCTACTTGTATTTAAAGAAGAAAGAACATTAAAATACACTCCCAAGTTTACACACACAAAAATAACATTCAGTGTTATCAGAGAATATGGTATAACTACTATAATCAAAATAAAAAAAAAGAAGCAAAAAGTTTCTTCCAACAATAACTTGAAATGGATTTAACATTCTTATTATTAAATACTTATGGCTTAAATAATGCAAATAAAAGATCAGACTTACTAAAATATTTAAAACTAAGTAAGGCACAAGTAGTATTCTCCTGGAAACACATTTTAAGACTAATTATAGCTTTATTTGGAACCCTAAGGACTATACAGTCTTGGCTCAATCCTTCTACAGAACAAAGACAAAAGGAGTATCAATTCTCTGGAAGAAAAACATAGTCACTCCAAATGTTATTTATAAATATGTAGACAAAGGTCTACTAGCATTTGTTATAATTAGCTAAGGTCCATATTCTGTTATTAAATTTAATTCATATTGGTTCCCAGGAATTGGAGCAGGAATAGTTAAACACCTAGATTTTATTTCCGACAATTATAAAGGAAATCTTATACTGGGAGGAGACTTTAATTGTATCTTAGAAGCTTCTGAAACCACCAAAAAGTCTTTTTGCATGGCAACTATTTCAAAATCCTTAAAAATATGGCTTGATTAATTTCATTTAATAAACACTTTTAAAGTAAAAGATGATAAATCCTTATTATTTTCCCATAAAGACCATAGATTTGGAACACAAACCATAAGACAAATTATTTGTAGTTCAAGATTTAGAAACAAAAATCCTCAACTTCTCAATAGTTCCATGCCCCTTCTAAGATCATGACTATATATGAAGCTCCAAACAGAGTTTAAACCTTTAATCCTCTCAACTAGAATTCCATCAGAGTTTAAAGTTTTTAATCCTGTTGTTGTGTCTTTCGGCTTTTCCCGGTTAAGGGTCGCCACAGTGGAACTCCGGTCCGCTAATGATTGGCAGTTGATTTTTACGTGTTAAGTTGCCAGCCCTGACGCACGACCTTCAACGAAGGTATGCCCATTCACGCATGTCTGCACGCAGAAGACGCTGTAGCTGAGAATCAAACTGGACAGCGTCTTACTGTGAAGTGACAACGCTACCGCAGCACCACCACTCAACTAGAATTCCATCATATATCACGAAAATTAAAGAATTCAGACCCTGGATGTTGTCAGAACTACAATTATTTCTTGAAATTAATAATACAACAGAAATCGGTAGAGTAATGGTTTGGGACTCATTGAAAGCGTATTTATTTGGTAAAACCCTTAGCTGGTACAAAAACAAAGTTAGAAAGTGGGAAACTGAATCATTAGACTTGCAAATCAGCCTCTTGACAGCAAAATCTAAAAATCAGAAGTGTCCAGAAGTCAAAACCGAAATAGAGGAATTAAATAAAAAATATAATGAAATTCTAACACACACAACTTGTCTAGCCTTGGAAAAATTAAAAACAAACTCATTAACCACCTCCCCCAGATATCTACATAACTTATCTACAAGAATTAAAATGCAGTCTAAAGCAAATAACATTGGTAGTATATATCATGAAAAGAAAGGGAAAAAAGTATCCAATATGGGAGACATCCTTGAAGCATTTCAGTTCCATTATATGGAACACTTCAAAAAAGAAGATTTAGCTACCAACCAAATAAACTTAGATACAAACCTTATCAATATAAAAAAAAATCCTGAAAACTTAAAACTAGACCTACAAAAACCTATATCCTACAAAAAAATTGTTGACAAGATAAAAGAAAGTAAATCTAACAAAGCTCCAGGGACAGATGGTATAATCATGGAAATTTACAAACTCTTCCTTTCAACAGTAATCTCCCTTGTTCATAAAACTTTGCTAGAAGTCCAGTCAGAAGCAAAAATACCACCCTCATGGAAATATTCTCTCATAACACCAATTCTAAAAGATAATAAACCTTTGCACCTCATACAGACCTATATCATTACTGAATAATGATTACAAAATATTCATGTCAATCCTAGCTAACAGAATGAAAATCCCACTTTCAGAGACAGTTATGATCAAACTGGATTTTTATATAACCGGCAGACACATGATAATATTAAAAGGATACTTATTCTTATATATTATGTGAATAAAGAAGATAGAGAAACACTTGTAATCAGATTAGACATAGAAAAAGCCTTTGATACCCTCAACTGGGAATATCTGTTTAAAACTTTAGCATTATTTGAATTTCCTCCTCCCATCATCTTATTACTAAAAAACATGTATATTAATAACTTAGCCTACATTAAATTAGGTCCTTTCACCTCAGAGTCTATCCATATAACGAAAGGTACTAAACAAGGATGCCCCCTTGCTCTTATTTTATTTGCTTTGGCTATAGAAATACTTGCAGAAATAATACGCAATAATCCAAGAATAAAAGGAATATGTCTATGACCAGTACATATCTAAAATAATGCTTTTGTTGATGATATTTTATTCGCCCTATCAAACTCCAGAGTCATTAGGAGAGCTAGAAGAAGAAATGGAGAAATTTTATAAGATTTCAGGTCTACGCTTTAATAGATCAAAATCAAAATTTCTATTTTTAAATAAGGAAAAAGAACTACAAGTTGCAGATAAATCCATCATAGGAAAACAAGAACTTACACTATATTTTTGCATAACACTATTCCTAAATAATTTAAACAAAACAATATTAATAAATTATAAAAACATTATTGAAGCAATAAAAATATATATAGAAAATTGGAACAAAATTATATTAACTTTTGAAGACAGATTACAATTAATAAAAATGGTCTTATTGCCAAAAATACTATATGTAGCATTAGCAGTACAGTTAATTCCTGAAAGATGCATTCTTAAAGAAATAAACTCATGTTTATTAAAATTTTTATGGTATCCCGAAAAGAATAGAGTAGCTCTAACTTATCACATTAGACCCTGTAAACGAGGAGGATTGAACTTCCCATAAATAGAAACAGAAACCTGTATATAAAAGCATCTGTGCTTAAAACTTCAATAGACTAGACTGGATAAACCCAAATTATTTTGCCAACTGGAAAGAATTAACAACGGCTATATTAACAAATGAATTTAATCTGTTAAAAAAAATTTAATAGTAGACAAATCAAACAAACCCTGGTACATACTATGCATAAACATACAATATAATATAACAAAACCTTCTAAAACAGCACTGATAAATCATTACATCAATTCCTATAGGAAACGTATCAGTGCAAACATAGATCTAAAACTTTGGTTTGACCTTTTAACCCCATTTACCATCACTAAGAACTTTCCTCACAAAATATAGGGAGACAATAACCTCCTAGGAACAAAATGGATTCTTATGCTGGTTTCAATGTGTAAGTAAATAGAATTTTAGATATACATATGATAAAACTGCTTACAGTATTCCAACACAGGACTGGTTAACCTTACAAAGAATTCTAATGCACACTCAAGATTTATGCAGATTAATTAATAATTCCTCATTTAAAGATATTCAAAATCTAATACATTTTCTGTATGAATTTATATATATAATAGTTGTGAAAAGAAAAATTCAATTTCAAATCTATATAAAGAGTTAATAACATATAAAACAATTCCCAAACCATCATACTTTCTTTCTTAACAAAAGATCAGTCATTGCAGTTAACAGAAGAAATTAAAACTAACCTCTTACTATCAGTTAATTACACCTCTAACGCACAGTACTGGAAAACATTTAACTGGAAATACTTACATAGACCATTTTTAACACCAGATAGAATTAAAAAGACAAGTACTTCTACAAATGTTTTTTGCTGGAGGTGTGAAAAGTCAAATAAAGCAGACTGGATTCATATTTTTTATGAATGTAAAAAAATTAAATCATATTGGAATGGAATCTATCATTTTTTACAAGCTTTATTTAATGAATCCTTTACCTTAACTAAAGTATTGATTATACTAAATGTAAATGAAGGTTCCTACTTGAATAAGACAAATATGTATTTGTTATGGACAATACTTGCTATATCTAGGAAATGCGTAACCAGAAGGTGGAATTCAAATACACCCCCAACCTTGGAAGAATTCTACACTTTACTGAAGACAACTGCATCGATGGAAATAAAAATGGAAGAACTACGAATCTATCCCAGGCCATTGGTAAATAATCCTTGGAAGAAAGTTATATCTTTGTTGGACACTCTGCAATAATCAATATTGTATCTCTGATAACTGCTGTGTTAATTCTATATTTAATAACATAAAGGGCCGGATTCACGATGGCTTGCACGGAGTCTGAGTAGAGTAAGACTCCATGCAGCCATCATGTCCGACGAGCGATCCAGGAACAGCCTGCAGGGGCGTGCAAGAGAGCTCCTAAAATGGCTCTTACACGGACAGGGCCGGGTTATGCAAATTACCTCAATTGCAGGTGAAAGGCATGCAAATGAGGTAGATTTGTGATTCAGGAAACCCAAACCTGTCCGAGTAAGAGCAGTGTTCTCTGCAGAAATGTACTCAGTTGACAACTGAGTACCATTCTGCAAATAGCAAAACTGAGTCATGACAGCTCCAAATAAAGGTTGCATCCAGTGCAGGAAGCATGCCAATGGCCAAATATACGGCCAATGGCAATGTTTCCCGATGCAATAAGAAAAAAATAATAATTTATTTTTTTCCTCCGATTTTCCATTGTTTAAGAGTAGCGCAGCGCCGCGCAAACGGGCTGTGTTCTGAAAACCTGAAAAAAAATTAAAACCCACAAATGTGTTTTTTATGTAAGTTGTTAATTTACAATGCAAGGGAATGGCAGGCTGAAGACAACATGTCCACCGAGTAGAGGTTGCCAAGGGGGAAGCACAGTCTAAGAGATGTAACCAAGCATTAGTAGGCAGTCCTATGCAAAGTAGGGTTAGGATAGTGAATTGCAGGTTTACATAGCAATTGAGCACGGCCAGTGGAGTGTAGGAGTAGGACAAGGGGAGTAACAGAGTACAAGATGGGTGACATCACGAGTAGGGTATGTATGAAAGAAGGGAAGCTCATTGGAGCAGAGTGGCATGTGTCGGCTGCCATTTACACATCATTGAAAGAGGTGTGTCAACATGTAGGCTAGGTAAAGTCAAGAAATGGAAGGTGTATGGCATGAATAACACCAAAGTTTCTTGCTGAGCGGGTATGCGCGCCTGTAAACCCGAGTAAGACTGTGTGCGAGCGTGTAAGCATGAGTGCGTGTGTTTTAAGCTGGAGTAAGCATGTATAAGGCAGTTGTAAGCGCGTTTGCGCTGGTGTGTGCGCGTTTTAATCCGAATAAGCAAGTTGTAGTCTGTGTAAGCATGTGTGCAAGCTTGTGAGCTGCTGTGAGCATGTTTGCGCTTGTGTGCGCGGTGCTGTCCCCCCCCCCTGAGGAAACTGAAAGGAAATAGGAAGCACAACAAATAGTAGGAAGCTACCAGGTAGTACTAGCAGAGCTAGTAGGAAGCTACCAGGGAGTACTAACAGAGCTAGCAGGTGAAAACAATCTGAATCGGGCAATTACACAGGCAGTACACTATCCCAGCCCAGCCTTGCACTTAAAACTCTGCAAACAACAGTCCATAATGTTTCTCACAAGAGACACTGCAGTAAGCTAATAGAAGTGAAAACTGAAGAAGCTTTACTGAGACAAAGAAATGTTAGGGGCTGCCATTGCTGTTATAAGGCAACGTATGCAACATGCTGAGGGTGGTGACAATGGAAATGCTGCTGGACAACCCACAGTGAGGAGACGGAGAAGAGTGTACAGGCCCAGGGTAACCTACCAGGGGCTACATGAGCAGGAGATAGTGGAGCGCTATAGAGTGGACAGAGATCTCCTGCAGCAAATTGTTGAGCTGTGCAGGCCACGCCTCACACACAGAACCAACAGAGGGGTACCCATCCCAGTGGAAACCAAGGTATGTGTTGGCCTAAGAATATTAGCAACATGTACCTTCCATATGATGGGGATATCACAATCAGCATCCAGGGGTACTGCACCAGATGTACATCGTGTTTCACTGTTGCAGTCATCACTGTAGGGTTCTTCCTACTGGCAGGCAGCCCTCGGTCGGCCAGAATCCCAAAGTCTGGGTCCGGCGTTGGCTGTTCAGTAATGCTCCCTGACGTCGGAGCACTAGGAGTACAAAGCTGCCAGCCGACGCCATGTTCTCCAGTCTTTCTTGCCGTGTGGTGGAAGCAGTTCGCAAGTGCCGGTTGGCTGACTCCTGATATTTTTCGTGCTTCATTCCAAAAACTTTCTTCTTCTTCTCAAAGCTAAGTACCCCGTTGGGGAAACTTTTTTCTTGCTCCAGTCCGATGTCAGAAAAAGTTAATAATTGTATTTCTTGTGGGAAGCAAATACCTCATAAGGATTTCCTCCACTCTTACTGTATTCCTTGTTTAGGCCCTGACCACGACGTAGCTAGTTGTCGGTTTTGTGCTAGATTTAATCAACGTGCTATTAAGCGGAGATACGATTTTGCTTTTCACTACTTTGGCAGGCGATTTAATTACAATATGTCGTCGGACACACTTCTGACTACCGGAGTTCACAAACGACGCAAGGATAAGGACAGGCCTCCGAGGTACAAATCAGACGACTATTTACAAGCAGAGCCAGCTACAGGTTCGGCCATCATCAGTGAGGCGCTTTCGCAGCCCCTGCCGTCGGCCATTACAGAACCGCTTGCCGAAATGGACTCCCACGAGGAGCCAGCTAGGCCTTTGAGTACTCCAGGTGCAGGACCTTCGGACAATGCTCCCTCGGATGGGTCCAGAGCCGCTGTGCAGGTACTGGCTTCCGAGGGGGTTTTCAGGCCTACACAGCTTCACATAAAGACAAAGACGAAGACTCCTTCTAAATCAAAGACTCAAGCCCAGGCCTTCTCTGATCCAGGACCCAAATCTCAGAAACAAATGCTTAAAATGGTGGAGGACTTACTAACTATGGTTAGGGGTTCACATCCCCCTCCAGGCAAAAGGCAAAGGCAAGAATTGGATTATGAATCCTCTGATCAGGCATCTATTTCTTCAGTGTCTTCCTCTGAACAGGAATATACTTTCCCTCCTTATGAGGATTCTGATGCTGAGGAATCCATGCCTTCAGCTTCTCCCCTTGAGGATTTTTCTTTCGGGGAAACTTTACATGACATGAGGGAACATTTTCACTGGGAAGGACAGGAGTACTTTGAATCTAAGAGAAGGCTTAGGGATTTCCTTCTTCTTCCCCAACACAGACCCCTGGCTATTCCTCCTATTTTGGATATTGTGGATGATGTCTTTTCTGAGGCTAATTTAACTCCTGTCTCCTTTCCTCCAGCCCCTGCAAAGCCTGACCGATATTACAGGGTCCCCGACTCCCACCAGTTCCTTTATAAAAATCCTACTGCTGATCCAGAAAACATTTCTCAGGGTCCTAAGGGTGTTAAGGCCGCCTCTGCTAAGAACCCTATTCCGTCAGATAAGGATTCTAGAGCTTTGGAGAGATGGGGCAAAAAAGTGTACACTTCTGCTACTTTATCCATTAGGGCTTTAAATTGTCAATTTTATATGCTAAAATATCAGCAGTTTCTGCTGTCATGAAACAAAAGCTAGGTACCATTTCTGCATGTGCAGATAATAAGGAATTACACGATTTGATGCATGCTACTGAGCAGGTGGGGAAGCATAGCTTACACTGTGGTTTTGATGCCTTGGAGGCTTCATGCGGGGCGGCTGCCACTGGCACAGTCATTAGAAGGCATGCTTGGTTAAAGGAACAAAACTTGCCTGATCAAGTGAAAGCAAAGTTACTGGATGCTCCTGTTCAGCAGAATGTTTTGTTTGGGTCCAAGGCTGAAGAGGTGATAAAGAACATGGAGGATAAGGCAAAATCCATGCAAACGGTTAAGGATTTCTTACAAGTTCAGCCCCCAAGATTTAGCAGAAACTGGCCAACTAAAAATTGGTCCATTCCCAGCTCGGACAGGCCTCAGAGGGGTAGATATAGGTGCAACAGAGGGAGGGCCCAAGCACAGACATCTTACAGACCTAGACAGTGGAGTGCTTCCACCCCCAGGGGTGGAGAGGACAGACCTCAATCTTATAGAAAACCGGCTCAGTGACTCCCCCGGCATGGCTCCAGGAACCTCTCTCCTGGAAGCCCCTCTAGGAGGAAAACTCGCTCTTTTTCACCAAAATTGGACTTGCATAACCCAAGACAAGTGGGTTCTGGATGTAGTTTCAAGAGGTTACAAATTCCACGTTCATACCTTTCCAAGACCAAACGGATGGCCAGACCTACCAAAACGCCAATGGGCAGAGGCATTAAACCAGGTGGGATCCCTCATGGCTATGAGGGCCATAGAACAGGTTCCACAATCAGAGACTGGGCAAGGCTTTTTACTCAAGGCTCTTTCTAGTTCCCAGAAAACAAAATTCCTGAAGACCCATCCTGGATCTGTCCGTCTTAAATACTTTCCTGGAGATACCAAAGTTCAAGATGCTTACTCTGCAGCAGCTCCTGCCAATGTTGAGCAAAAATGCATGGATGGTGACATTGGATTTTAAAGGAGGCTTACCTACACATCCCTATCGGACAGGAGTGCAGAAAATACCTCAGGTTCAAGGCCGGCTCAAAACATTACCAATTCTCTGCGCTCCCCTTTGGCTTGTCTACTGCGCCCAGGGTCTTCACCAAGTGCCTGGCACCAGTAGTAGCTTACTGCAGACTCAAGGGAATTCAAATTTACCCTTATCTGGACGACTGCCTTATTCAAGCAGACAGCAAGGATGTCTTACTCCAGCACCTGGAATTTGTTCAAAATCTATGTTCACAGTGAATCCCAGGTACTTGAGTAAAGTCAAATTTGACTCCCACATAGCAGATAACTTTTCTGGGTGCTCTTCTAAACACAACAACACAGATGGCATTCCTGACATCCGAAAAACCACTTCAGCTGGCTTCAACTTTCAAAACCCTGGCGTTAATGTCTCAACTAACTGCAAGGAAATTCCTGCAGGCTTTGGGTTACATGGCCTCCTGCATCCTTCTCATACCATATGCAAGACTGCATATGAGAAAAATACAATGGTATCTAAAAAGCGTATGGTCCCAGCATTGCCACAGTCTAGACCCACAGATTGCTGTCTTGCCCTGCCTGCAAAAGGAATTCCATTGGTGGACCATGGCATGTCTTCAAAACAAAGGGAAAGCCTTCAGTCTGCCTCCAGCCAACCAAGTGTTAACCACGGATGCCTCGGATTATGCATGGGGAGCCCACTTGCAGGGAAAGGCCTGCAAGGTTTTTGGACAGAGGATTAGAAGCACCTACATATCAATTTAAAAGAGATGTTAGCTGTACAGAATGCCCTCTTGGCTTTCAGGGATCTTCTACAGCCAGGGCAACTACTGATACGGACAAACAACACCACAGTTATGTGGTACATAAACAAGCAAGAGGGTTCACACTCCTATCCCCTTTGCAGACTAGCCATGACTCTATGGAACATGGCTCTAGCTTACAAAGTGGATCTACAAACTCAGTTCCTGCCAGGGAAACAAAATACTCTGGCGGACAGCCTGAGCAGGAACCTGTCAGACCCACGAGTGGATGCTAGACACCCAAATATTCAAGATGATTACAGAAGCCTGGGGCTGCCCAGACATAGATCTATTTGCATCCCCCCTCAACTACCAGTTACAGATTTTTTGCACAAGGACATATCCCAAACTAGCATGGAAAGTGGATACTCTGTCATTCAGTTGGAGGAACCTCTCTGGGTATGCCTTTTCTCCTCTACCTCTTCTTCCACGGGTGTTCTTAAAGATCAAGCAGGACAAACCCAAGATGATTTTACTGGCCCCAAACTAGCCTTGTCAATTTTGGTACTTAACACTGAATCTATCCCAGGAGCCTCCTTGGATTCTACCTCAGATTCCAAATCTTTTGTCCCAACACCAGGGCCAGGTTCTGCACTCTCATATCAAAACTCTCAGCCTGACATCCTGGCATATTCAGGGTCTATGATTAATCCTACCCTTCCCAAACAGGTCATGGATGTCATCTTAGAAGCCAGACGTCCTAGCACTACAAAATCTTATGAAGGTAAATGGAAGAGATTTTGCACCTGGATGCATGCTCAGGATTCGGATCCTCTCATTACTAATATTCCATTGATTTTACATTACCTGACAGACATGTTACATAAGGGTTTATCCTTTTCCTCCATAAAAATACATGCCTCAGCTATCTCTGCACATTACAATACAGATCCTCCAATCTTTTCACATCCACTTCTGAAACAATATCTCAGAGGAGCAAAGAATTTAAGGCCCCCTAGGACACCACCCATACCTGCCTGGGACCTCAACTATGTTCTGGAAAAACTTACTCTGCCTCCTTTTGAGCCTGCTGCCACATCTGATATTAAGGATTTATCATGGAAGACGGCTATCCTACTGGCTTTGACTTCAGCCAGGAGAGTCTCAGAGTTACAAGCACTCCTGGCTTTGGAACCTTATATTATTTTTTATCAAGACAGGGTGTCTTTAAGGACTAATCCTACTTTCATGTCTAAAGTGGTTTCTAAAGTGGCTTTAAACCTAACTATTCACCTGCCAACTTTTTTCACTAATCCACAAAATAAGGGGGAAAGGATCTTGCATTCCTTGGATGTGCACAGGCAGCTTCGTTTTTACCTGGACAGAACCAAGGATATCAGGAAAACAGAACAACTGTTTTTCTTATGCAGCAAATTCCCAAGGCAAAGCTATTTCAAAACAGACCATTTCTAAATGGATTGCTCATGGAATCACATTTTGTTACTCTCATCATGGAAAGCAAATCCCAGGAAAAATTAAGACTCGCTCTACCAGAGCTGCTGCTACTTCAGCTGCCTTTCTCAGGGGAGTACCTACCAAAGATATTTTGGAAGCTGCAACTTGGAGTTCAGTGCATACTTTCTCTAAGCACTATAATCTCCCTCTTTATTCTAAGTCTAGGGCAGGCTTTGCTTCTGCAGTCTTGCAGGGCCTTCTAGCCGCCCCTTCTACTCTATAACCACCACCCTTTATCTCAGCTTTGGGATTCAACCCTACAGTGATGACTGCAACAGTGAAACACGATGAACATAGTACAGTTGTGTACACTTACCATAAATGTAGATGTTCGAGTGTCTTCACTGTTGCAGTCTGGGTTACCCACCCTCCTGTCCCCTCTTGTATTTTTATTAGTATGCTTTCCTACTTCACCCTTTTTCTGAGGTGTATTTGCTACAGGGTATTGGGTTTGTTGTATGTTACATTTTTGTTTTACTATTAGCCTTCACTTTTGGGCACCTGACATCTGGGGCAAGAAAAACTGGAACATGGCATCGGCTGGCAGCTTTGTACTCCTGGCGCTCTGACGTCATGGAGCATGACTGAACAGCCGACGCCAGACCCAGACTTTGGGATTCTGGCCGACCGAGGGCTGCCTGCCGGCAGGAAGAACCCTACAGTGATGACTGCAATAGTGAAGACACTCTAACATCTACATTTATGGTAAGTGTACACAACTGTACTTTCCTGGATGCCATGTCAGCACATGTCGGTGATCATGTATATTTCCCCAATTCCCGTGAGGTATTGGCCAGCAATATGCGTCTCTTCCAGCAAATAGCGGAATACCCTGAGATAGTGGGTGCAATAGACTGCACGCAAATACACATCAAAGCACCAACCGGTGAGCAGGGTCGGGTCTACTTCAACCGCAAGGACTTTCCCTCCATCAACTGCCAGGTCATGTGTGATGCCCAGGGCATAATACTGATTGTGTGTGCTGGCTGCCCTGGAAGCTACCATGATTCCCATATCTGGCATCTGACGCAGCTGTACCAGATGGGTTGCTGGCTGTGCACTGGAGCCATGGCTGATGACACCCATCAGAAATGCACACACACCTGAACAGGAACGCCATAATGAGGCACACGCACAAACATGAAATGTAATCGAGCGTGTGTTTGGGCTGCTCAAGTCACGGTTCCGGTGCCTGGACACATCTGGTGGAGCCTTGCAGTACTCACGAACTACATGTGTCCAAATTGTCATGGTATGTGCTGTGCTACATAATATGATCCTGCGAAAACAGCTGCAGCAGGACCAGCATGGGGCAGGGCCAAACAGCCCCCCACCATTGCCAAGGCCTGCACAGGGTGACTCGGAGGAAGAACAACCTGAGCCTGTCCCAGTAGGCAGATGGAGGCGTGCCCAGTATGCTTTGGCCTTGACAAAGAGGCAATGCATAGCACATACACTGGCTCAGTAGGAACTCTGGAAATTATACCTCTCTCTGACTCGCACATGTAGTAAAAGGGATGCCTGAGTTGACACGGCCTGCTTTCAAACATGTACAGGGAGTGTAGTATGTGCATCCGACATGGGCAGCCCTGCAGCACCACCTGAGGCATGATTGCCATGTGTTAAGCAATGTAAAGCAGTGCTAAACAGCATTTACCACCATGTAGTTTCTGCAAACAGAATCACACACACAAACTAGTGCAACTCTGTTCAATGTTGAGTAATATTGGGCAACGTCCAGCAAAGTTGGTGAATATTCACCAATGTTGGACAAGCCTGGTCTAAGTAGGGCATAGCTGAACAAAAGCCAACATGCTCATATTTGCTTAACTGGACCTTAAGCAGTCTGGTCTGCTCAGTATGAAAATATAAAGCAGTGATGGGCCTCGAACCCAGAATACGGTGCACTGTAGTTAAAGTACTGAACCACTAAACCATGACAGTGTTGCAGTGGTCAGCCAGTACGAAGGAATGTTGATGGATCTATGCAAAGTATTTCATGGAAACCCTGCAGGCACAGCATAATCACTGTTGAGTTATGACACAAAGGTGAGTCCTGCAGTAAGAACTTCCAACACACACAATATAAATGTTAATATTGGTCATGTTCACACACATCCACAAATGTAGTGGACCTCAGATCGCAACATACTGAAAGGTCACACTGGGCATGCTCACACACTTGAATAAATTAGACAAATGTCAGGCAGCAAAACATGGAAAGCCTGAACTGGGCATGCTCACACACTTAGGCCATGTCTGAGTACAGCAGTGGGCCACACATCTGGCAGTTGCATGTGTAAACCCAGGAACCTCTCACTATCCAGCAATCCGCCCTGTGCACACAGTTACATGACAACAGACACATATATAATATAGTGGAACCCTGTCATAATCAAATATGTTCTGCAGATACTAAGTTGTTCATAGAAACTGGGAAAGCAAAGTCGATAAAGACCTGCAGACAGTATCAGCAATAAATATTGTGCATTCCGAACATAAGTATAGGTTCAGAGGTCGATACTAGGCTATCTTCCCTAGGGCATGTACAAGCCTAGCCAGTGTGTGTTTGGCTTTTGTAACCCTGTCAGATTACTACACTGTGCCAGTGAATAGTAGGTCACACAAGGTAGCCCATGTACGTCTAGGCTAGTGTGCCTCTGTCTAGCAGGGACACACAAGATATCCCAGGGGTAAACATACGATCACCCATACAGCCGTCAAGATGTCCCCTGTAGGTGGTCAGTGGGTGGCTCTGCCTATATGAAACTGATCACAATCCGGAGTGAGTGGAGGCCCTGGGATAAGAATCTGTCCCTCCAGCATGTCCAATTAACATCTGTGCTGAGGTATATGTCCCTGGAGTGTGTAGCTCCAAGGGAGTCTGATATCCTGAGGTGGAGCATGTCCAGTAATTCTGGATTGGGTATTTCCATAAACGACCGGCACACATATCCGAGTAGGTAGTAAGCGACTGAGTATAGCTGGAGTTACTGCATCTGAACTGAGCAGGTCATCTGTGTGAGTCCGTACATCTGCCTGGTGAGGAACTTCTGTGGCCAGTACAGTTGCTGCAGGTGTTGGGTAAGGTACTCCCCAAACGTGGCATTGTAACCAAGCATGGTTGTGATGAGTATAGGGGCACGATGACCTCACTCGATCTACATGTGAAACCATATGGTATAAGGTGGCTTATATAGAAGGTCTGTCCAACCACTTTGGCAACGTGAATGTCAAAGGCGACAGTACAAAAAAGTCATGTCCCCAATCACCTAACAACTCCTACCGTATGTAATGGAGTACTACCAATGTGGTAATGTGTGGTCATGTTGCTATTCCCAAAGGGGATGACTATGCAACCAATGGCATTTAGCTGTAGGCCATGGCTCAGGCACCAGTCATCCATCTCTGTGAGACCCTGTTTGAATATGCATGTGGCAGCCGGAGAGTTAATTATGGCACCCAGTTTGCAGTCAAGTGCGAACAAGGTCAGCCATATTCCCCCTGTGGTAGCCTGTACGTCAGACAAATATATACTGAACAAGAGAGGTCCCAGGACCGAGCCGTTTGGAATGCCACGTGTAACTGGTGTATAGTCGGACATGGCACCTGCAATTCTGACCATGTGGGTGCTAACCCTGATCCAGGTAGTAATCCACCATGTGAGATAATGTGTCCATATCAACGCTGGTGAGCCTGTGCATAATGGCCCAGTGGGTTATTGTGTGGAAGGGGTTTGCAAGGTTCGGGTAGGCTGTGTGGACAACTGTCCCTATGTCGATGGACCTGTTAACCGTGTAAAGAATACAAACATGTTCAAGAGGCAAGATCTGCCCACAACAACGCTGAAATGTGTAGGACACAGTGTCTGTAGGTTCCCTATGTGTAAGAGACCCATGACAATATGCTCCATAGTGTTGCAGAACAGGCTAGTTAGGCTTATAGGGAAATATTGACTGTGGTCCGTTGTGGCACCAACTCTGTGTAGTGGGACCACTGTTGCTGTACGCCATTCCATGGGTACATATCCTGTAGTAACTCCGATATTGCACAGTGATGTAATGTGAGGGTTACGTCTGTCATGAAGCTAGTGTAAGATGAATGCCGGGACACCATCTGGTCCCATTGATGCTGTGATGTATGCTTTGGGGAGGGCAGCACTCACCTGTTACTGTGTGATGTCAGGGAGGTTACACTCTGTTGAGATGAATAGTTGCTCCCTAGGCGGGATGGGGGGGGGGACATCTGCACTGAACCTGTTTGCCAGGATGTTGGCAATGCCAGTGGGTTCAGGGTAAGTTTAGTCAGTGTGCAGTACAGCTTATCAGTGAGTGTCCACCCAGGTTCCTGACATAACTGAAGAAGGCCTTGTGACCGTCATGCGTGTCTGGTGCAATTGTCCGTGAGAAGCAACCCTTAGATAAGTTCATGAGTGATTGTAGCTGTCTGCTAGTACAGATCACAGATGCTTTCCCTGTCTGGGATTGTGCTCTATCATGTAGTTTCCTCCTGACGTTGAACAGCTTATTAATGGCTGGGGTCTACCAGACAGGTCCCCTGCCATTGGAGGAGTGAGTCCTGTTGTTATTTGGGATAGCTCAATCCATGCAGTCCACTAGGTGTCCATAGAATGTATATGTAAAGGATTCAGCAGTCGGAGCCGTATTTGCCACTGTCTCAGGGTCTCTGAGGGATACCACCTTGCTTTGGTTAAGTGAGACGTTGGCTCATGAGAAGTTCACCAAGAATACCCAGGATGGGTGTGTGGAGGGTATATGTATGTCCAGTGAGATATATGTATGTTCTGACCTTACCAATGAGGGGTATATTGTGAGTCCCCATGTTGGTGATGATCAGGTCTAATATGTATTCCCCCTTGTGGCAGTGGTGACTGGTTGTGCCATAGCATATGAATTAACAAATTGTAGTGACTGAAGAGCGAGGGTGTTGGGGCTTTAGTATCCCCAGACAATATTAGTGTATTTGAAGTCACCCAGTATAATGTTGTTTGTGGAGACCTCCATATTCCCCACTGTTCCCAGGAATGCCGAGTCTGGTTCCCGAGTATGGGAGGGTGGTCAGTAGCAGGCAACAAACTGAAAGGCAGTTCTGCACAATGGTAGTTGTATATGTATGGTTTGTGATGCTTTGTGCAGTGTTACTAACCCGGAGGTGTGTGTATCTGTGATGTATATGGATACTCCCCCCTAGTTGTGTTGTCCGTTCCAAGTCCTGTGGCCAGAAAGCATGGTATGAAACATAACCTGGTAGTGCTGGTGTGCATATGTGAGCCTGAACTAGGCGGCTGTTAGTGCACAGATATCGCTGTTCTCCATACTGAGGAGAGTCCTGAGTGGCCGCAATAGGAGGGTGACACATCTGGTGTTGAGCAGCATTACCCTTAGTGTCATATAACCTATAATGTCTATGGAGGTGGGTTTGTCTGTTGAGCCGTGCTCAACAAATGCACTATGGTGGTAGCAAGAGCCTTAGCCAGCATTCGAACGTCCAAGTGTGACAGGTGCAAGCTGTCCATACTGAAGCTAAGTGGCATGTCGAGCATGTCACCACAGGCTGACTGACACTGTATCCCCTATGAATGACACCAATTTGTTAGCCAACTGTTAAACGTGATATGTTTGTCTGTATACGTTGACATCATAATTGGTGGGTGTAAGATGCTAGACAAGGTCAGGGTAATACTGGCCTGGGCTACATGATCAGAGTGTTCCTCCATGTACCATATCATGTTGTCCAGGGAGTAACGTCTGATGTTTTATGCACCAGCATGGACAATGATGGTGCCAGTCCTGTACTTGTTTTGGAGTGACCTGACTGCATGTGTTATGTGGCAGATCCTGGCACTCGACAGACAGCCCAAAGTGACTATTCCCATGTTTGGGCTGGTGAGTGGTATGTCAGTGTGTCTGACAATGTGTCACCTATTACAAGTGTACTAGGTGAGTTGTCTAGCCTGAAGGGCAGTGACTGTGTTTCACACTGACATTATGAACTATGTGATATGTGGGTATTGTAGTGGGGTAGCAGTTGGTTGTGTGCCTGCTGTGGAGGTCTCTGCTGCTTAGGCAGAGTTAATTCACAGCATCCGAGTATATCTGTGTGATGATGTGGTTTGAGTGCTGTCGCCGGAGGATATGCGAGACTGATATGTGTTGTGTGTGGTTACCTTCACCACCTGATAGACTGTGCCAGTCATGAGTCGAGAGAGTTCAGCACCCTGTATGTCTCTATAGGTGTATCTCACACATATAGCTGAGTTTGTCGGGAGGAGGAGAGGGTTGTCTGTGTACATGAGGCAGATGTGACATTGTGTCAGCATCACAATGTACACCAGCTGGACTGGAGAGTACACACAAAACCGACCCCTGGACAAGCCGGGATGTTATGATGACATACACTGTAGCCAGATCACAAAGGATCAGCAGGGTGTCAAGTGTGTAAAAGAGTATAACCGGGATTAGTGCTCAGGTTCGTTGGTGTTCTGTAAAGAGAAGCTATGTCATATATAGCAATGTACACCCATTTATGTCATGAGTCAGGGCCAACTGTACCTGACTGACAATGCCGATATCCTGACAGACAGGCCCATATATACAGACCCACCTCCCAGTGACGATAGTCCATATCAACATACCAGGAGATATCACATGTAGAATGGATGAACAGCTACCCCCAATGCCAGAAGCATGGCAGCAAGTGGAATACATTGATTCACAATATGTGTCATGCATAAACTACAGAACAAACAGATCCTGCACCTGAACAGTCAGCTGAGCCTCCCCCCCCCTACACAGGATGTGGAACCGTTGTGTGCAGTGCCATATGCTGCTGTAACACATTCAAGTGTTGGTGCACAACACACCATGGTAAGTACAGTCCAGTACGCCTATGAAGACTGATCTGTAAGTACAGTCCAGTACGCCTATGAAGTCTGATCTGCAAGGCCATGTAGTCCATCATGGTTGAAGTCATAAACAGAGCTATTGGAAGCTGACATACACACAACCCCACTAACTGTGATATGTTCATGTGCGGATCATGGTTCCCAAACATGCTAGACTGTTTGCAAGGCAGCCACCCAGGACATACATTACTGAACACAGCTACACATGTCTCACATAGATTTTGAATAGCCTGTTATCAACATCCCAGACACATGTACCCACAAAACCAACAAGCTGTGCATAAATATGTGTTGACATATGAAGGAATGTCAATGTATCCACAGATGGATCATACAAGGTAAGGATTATGAGTTCCTGTTCAAGCTGTTGACACCCGACGACCCACATGGACCATTCCTGGAACAAGTGTACACACATTACCATGTCCAGTCTGATGATGTTACCATCCTATAAACACAGCAGGTGGTGAAGCCACCCAGTAAAGCAAATAGCGTGCCGTGTTAATGCATCTCTCTCTAGTGTCATAACATAGTTAGATAGGGATTTGAATCCTGCAAATGCTGATTTTGTGTGTGTGTGTGTGGTGGGGTGTGTGTATGTGTGCAGTTGTCTTTGAAAGGAGTGTCCTTTTTGTAGACTGGGAAAACACACTAAAAGAGGTACATTCCTCTTTGGAAAGACGGATGATGTCCCCATCCTCTATAAATACAGCAGGAGAAGTGAAACCACCCAGTAAAGCAAATAGCACGCCGTGTTAATGCATCTCTCTCTAGTATCATAACATAGTTAGGTAGGGGTTTGAATCTTGCAAATGCTGATTGTGTGTGTGTGTGTGTGTGTGTGTGTGTGTGTGTGTGTGTGTGTGTGTGTGTGTGCATGTGCAATTGTCTTTGAAAGAAGTGCCCTTTTTGGAGACTGGGAAAACACACTAAAAGAGGTACATTCCTCTTTGGAAAGACTGATGATGTCACCATCCTATAAATACAGCAGGAGAAGTGAAACCACGCAGTAAAGCAAATAGCATGCCGTGTTAATGCATCTCTCTCTAGTATCATTACATAGTTAGGTAGGGGTTTGAATCCTGCAAACACTGACTGTGTGTGTGTGTCACTGTTGGTCAATGCAGTGTGGGTTTTGCTTTTACTATGGTATGACATATTATGATTGCAACAGTAAGTGCATTGCACACATCAGGTATCTGCGGTGCAAAAATATGTGTACATGTCCCCTCAATCAGTACATAGGTGTGAAGCCTGCATACTACATGAATATATTTGTTTCCATTGACAGGTTGTGCCGCTGCTTCTCAGATCGTAGGTCACATATGTATGCATGCGACAAGGCCGTCCACTGTCGTGATCTGTGGCCAAGGTCATCTGTGCCACACACCCATGACAGTTACCCAAGAGTAGTGTTAGTGAGGATATATGCCTGGGGTATATATCAGACATGTTCAGACACAACAACGACTGCCAATAATGGGCAGTCTTTATAGGTGTACAACTGCCTTGTGGTTATGCATTCAGGCCTCTAATGTCTTATGTGATACACCTTGGGACTCCACAATACCTATGGATATGTGGATACCAAGGGACACATGACATAACATGTGGCCGTATGTACACATTGGTACCCAACATACATGTTGAGGGCTACCACCTGTGTGGTACTGACAGGATAGTATGTATAGTACATGTGGATGACTATGCCATAGTCGGCTTACTGCTATACAGCATGCATCAGACAACAGGTATCTGTCTGTATTATACCCTTGTGTAGGATATGCGTCCCATCCAGGGAATGCATTGTAGCCCAATGCATGCATTTCCAGATATGGATGGACACATCCCTAGTGTGTTTGCATGTACCTAAGGGGGCTATATGCCAAACAGGTGTGGTCACAGGAATGGGTGGCGGTCATTACCACTGGTCAGTGTTTATAGTCGTGCTGTTGAGGTTGTGTATACTACCAGACTGCAAATCATTGACAGATATTAACAGTATCACCCTCAGCATGGTGTCAACCCATGTCGTACACATGTCTACCCATGTTGGTACATAACTGTAGTAGAATGCATAGTGTCCATTGAAAGATACTATGAGATGTTAACAATGTGTTCAACAGGGTATGCCACACGTCCCATGTGTCCACAATGCACATACATGCAGACAGTGCACACCCACCATGTTCACAGATGTACACTTGCTAATCTGTACTGCACACATCACACACGTACTGTCCACTCACTAACACATGCTGGCAACACATTACACTTCAGCCAAGTGGCACATGGGTGGAAATACATACTCAGCCCTAACAGTGGTGTAAACAGTGCTACATTGACAATCAGAGCTTTGATGCATAATGTCTGCTCAGATATACCTACAAGGATGTCATTACACTTTCCTGTTGACAACTTGGTAATATTGCTACACTGCTATAGTGTCACCCTGTGCATCAGCACTATATTAGCCTGTTCCTCCGTCAATGTCACAGATGACAGGAGGTGACACAGGTATCATCATATGCACAGGGCGTTTTGTTGTTTGCCAGAGCCTGACATTGACCCATCCAATCGACATGTCTGTGTGTGTGTGTGAGGGGCAACATTACAGCATGGGTCAATGTTGATGTAATATGTGTGAGCCCTAGTTGTTTGGTTAATGTGTGTGTGTCTGCATGCACACAGCTCCACCATGTGGCTGCCATATAGGGTAGTTTGTGGGACAGCCACAGACTGTACCTGCTAGATTGTACAGATCACTGTCTCCGGCCACAGACACAGTACCTGTGCCTGGCAGGGGTGCTACGGACAGTATCGGGTACCAACCCTGACTGGGTACTGTCATCAGAGATATGACGACTGGACCCATGTCCCTGCTGGGACTGGCCAGAGCCACGTGCACGTGGTCTACTGAGACAGTCAATGGACAGGCCAGCCCCAGCATTGCTGGGGCTGGTACTGCCACTACGGGAGCGGCTGTGAACTGTGGGCCATCCGCGACCACTGCCAGCTGTTGCTGGCATGCGTCCACATCGTCACAACCGTCCCGCATGGTCCTGGCTCATGGAAGACATATTGTGGAAGGCATCTAATGTCTCCCCTGAACGTCTATCAGTGACCTTGGTGTAAGTCCGGATGACACCGGTAAGGTCACGGATGCTGTCATTGATAGCGGTGTAATGTGGCCTCTGCTCCCTAAGTTCCTGCCTGGTGTACCGTTCCATACGTGCCTGAGCCTGCATTACAGCCCGGAACATACTGGACGTCATAAGACGTGTGAGGGCATGCCTGCCAGGGGCAATACAACCAGCAGTGCTCCCCCGAGAACCCCTGGACCTCTGCCTATGTGGTACTGTTCCAGGAATACGGCTATGACTGCTGTGAGGGGATGCACGTGCCATGGGTACCACATTCTCCTGGTCAGTGCCAACTGTATGCTGTTCCTCGCCAATGGCCATTGGTGGTGAGGGATGTATTGACAGTATGAGTGTGTGCATAGATGGGGTTGAACGCTGTGTACTGTCGATTGGCGGACCAACGACGGACCTTGTCAAACCTTCCTGTGCCAAATTACATGTCTCATCATCGCCACTATTCGTGGCAGTGGCTTCAGGTTCCCTGCTGCTTGCCGCCAGCCCTAACTCAGCACCTGTGAGAGGAAGACAGGAAATGCACTTTACGGTCTGCACATGCACGCATGCACATGCACACATACACATGAACATGTGCAAACATGAACACATGAACTCTAATACACTCCTCACTACAGCACATCACACACACACACACACACACACACACACACACACACCAGCAATCCAAAACGTACTCTATAGTGGGTGAAGGTGGGTGTCGTTATCACAAGGTAAACAGCCACCACACACGTGTCAGCATGCAGAATATGCATTGCACAAGACCATGCAGTGCAAGTGTAGACTCCCCCTATTTAATGGCCGCATACATGACTTTGATGCAACTGTGTAGTTGTTCAGTGATTGGCTACACCCTGGAACACAATGTGTACATGGACACAACATTGCTGTGCAGGTATTATCAGCTCTGCAATGCCCTGTGCACCATCACTCACAAGTATACATGCCATGGCTGCATGTGTTATCTGTGTGACACATGGATATCCATGTCTGAGTACAGTGTCTGTGTCCATAGCAGATAATAGTCGGCACAGGTGTAACACATGCATGCTATGTACACACACGGGATGTGTGGTGCATGTTGACGTGAAGGAACCCCAATGCTCGACATGGCCAGTGTACAGTGGTTATGGTGAGTGTGGGAGATATTGCAGATATGTCGGTGCTAGGCATGGCATGCTACACGACTGCAACATTAAGCACCACACATACCCAATGTGTGTCAAGTGACCTGTGCACCCACTAGCATTCCAGGACATATATGTGACACTTTGTTTGGATGGCAGCTGCTGTGCATATTGTGTATACTGGCATATGTAAGCTCACACACAACATGCTATGCATATTGTGTATAGGTGTATATGTTTGCACACACACAACATTGAGATGCAAAGCAATGACTGCTATGAGTAGTAGTGTGGTCACTGTAACTGGATAGGGTGTAGTACCCTGTGCCATCATCAACATGCATCTTGTGGTCACTCACGGCTACTGTGTGCAAGACCACCGCGTAGCGTACTGTACCTGAACTGCAGTGCCGTGGCTACATTCATTTACACAGCCACCTTGTACATGGGTGTGTGAGGTGCCCAATAGGGAGCATTGCCTAACATGACTGTTATGTGTTGCAGAGTGTTGCACAGCCCCATGATAGGCCTCTACCCCTGAGGTACATCATGTGTGCGTGCATGACGTGGGATACTGAAGTGTGACCTTACAGCGGGTGTTTGGTAATGCCAAATGTAGCATGTTTCGTGTACTGCGTAGGATAAATGTGTTCTGTTGTGTACAGCTGTAGCAACTATGCATATCCAATGTGCAGTACAGTGTTGCCACAATTGTCTGCTGCACTGTGCATTGCATGTGATTTGAGACAGCTACTGACTTTACCGAGATGATTGATGTCTCACAGCAAACATGCACAGCATGCATTATGTGTAGGTGTGTTACGTGTACATGGCCAACACCTCACCTATGACGAGCACATTTCATTACCAATATTAAAGTGTTAATACACTCACCAGCATGTATCGTCTGCCCTGCTGTCACACCAGAGGGACCTACAAGAATATGACACAGTTTGTCAGTGGCCACAACTGTGGCATTGCTACTGTGAGTGTGCTAAACTACAGTGGAACAACAGTCACAGGTGTACGAATACTATTCCAAATATCAGTAATGCACACGATAGGCAGCACAACTGCTAAACACACAGTACACATCTCACATATGCATATTCTAGCAATACAGGTAACGGTAGTCTACAGCTAGGGCATATTACCTGCACGCTCCATGTCATCCTTCTGGGTGGCTCCAACCTCCATGATGACATGTGTGATGCTGTTGCCGCTGTAGGCCAGGAGCCTCCACGCTTAGGAGAAGCTCCTTCACTCTGGTGAGGGGGGGGATGTATAGCCGCCCCACCACCTGTGGCAAGCTGTTGCCTATGGATATCAGACGCACGCCGCCGGACATGTCTAATTAAATCACTGCAGTGATGGCGTACCTGCTCATATGTCCGGTTATACATGCCTACGTCATTTACCCGGTGAACAAGGTCTTGCCACAGTGCATTACGCTCATGCTGGTGCTGGCTGGCCCTGGAAAAAAGCAGGTTATAGTGCTGCACCAGGCTGTTCTGAATTTCTTGCTCCTCCGCAGCTGTATACGATGGATTACGTTGATGAGCCATAACCCTGGAAGACAATTAAACGATATGTGTGAGCAAGTCATGTGGCACAATTAACATTATAAAGTACAGATATCACTTAACTGCCATATATAGCATCTATCTGTCTATCAAAGGATACACATGTTCAATACCACATATCAGTGCTCAGCCCACAACTGGCTGACAGTGCCTGCTACACTCCATGTAACAAACCAGTATACACCAGTATTCGGCACACTGTTTGGGATACAATGCACAACGTCGCCCCGGGGGTATATATCAAGCTATTGCATGAAGGAATATGTCATCCAATGCAGTGAATGTAATGTACATTTACAGTATTACCAGTAAACCACCCTAGTCTTTGATGCCATACCCCTACCTAGCATATGTGCACGGTTGTTAATATAGCTGGCATACTGCTGTAACAGAGTGTACATGTTGCTAGGTACACGCACATACCCTGTAACACACATGTGATTGTGGGCATGGTTCAGGCATCATTACACACACATCAGACATACATACAATGCACAGATGTATGCCGACACAGATGAGCATTACCTGTGTACCTTATAGTACTGTGTGCCCCTACTTACAGATACCTATGCCTGAGGTATGTAATCCGTGCAGACTACAGGAAACGCACAAGACAGTATTACCAGGGACTGTGAACATACACCATACTGTGCTGTTTAGGTCTACAGCTTCAGGTAGTACTATAGTTCAAATGTGAGCTGGATTCACCAGCAGTACCACTTACTGAGCATACATGTAATGCTTCAGCCTATAATGGGACACCACAGTCGTACACAAGGAACTACGTCACAGCATATGCCATCCTACTATGTCTGCATCCCAATAACTGACCCATCTTTCTCTGGCGTCACACCTAGGACACAAACTACCATGACAGACACAACCACACACTAAGCTATCACACCTTTACAAACCTTGCACAAAGTCACTATCACACTCATTCCACCTCACATAGCAGGTATTACACTGAGTACATGTGTGTGTGCATTGTGTCATAGGTAGGTAATACGCTATTGGCCCTAGGGCCTAGAGCAGCCTAGCCATATGCTGCCCTGCCCTTTGACACGCATGTAATGTGATTTCACTTGCTCCTGTCAACCGGATACACAGAGGTGACTCCCAGGGCATATTGCCTATCTACAGAACGATCATCAGGGGTATGTATGACATCTGATAATGAGGAGCCTTGTTTGTTAATGCTGGGTGGTTTAGTCCAGAGTATGGCATATTTGTGGATAGGAACCTGTACCTCCAGCATGTGCTGTTTAGTGAGGTGACAAGGATTAGGGCCCTAGGTCATGTAGCCTGAAAGGATTGTGAGGTGTTGTCATGGTGGTTGGCCGACTGCTATGGGTGTGACATATGACCGTATGTCCAGCAGTGGTAATCTCTGGGTGGGCGGTATGCAATGGACTCTAGCTGTGGTTTTGTGAGTCAGTCTGCATAGGGCATGCGTTTGAGGTAAGTATTACTCTTTGTTAGGTATGTCTGTGGCCTT
The DNA here is from genome assembly GCF_019279795.1 of Protopterus annectens. Taxonomy (NCBI): domain Eukaryota; kingdom Metazoa; phylum Chordata; order Ceratodontiformes; family Protopteridae; genus Protopterus; species Protopterus annectens. The sequence goes on along the minus strand of NC_056728.1, from coordinate 494,729,069 downwards.
TCCACTTGCTGTAGTTGTCATGTGAGGTACATACCACATGGGGCTTTGTGATGAGTAGAGGGGAACACCGACCTATATTTCCCTAGATGACACACCTTTTGTGATGACACGTACCACGTAGACAGATTACATGACTACTGTGGCACTGTGATTATCAAAGGGGAGTCTACTATCCACCTGTGTCCCGTGTACCCTTCTGACACCTTCAGTGTTAGGCAGGCTACCACCTATGTGGCAGTTACTACGTAAGGTGAATGGGGTATGGCACTGCAGTATCAACACTGGTGTTCAGCCCATGCCTTGGACAACAGGCACCTGTTGCAGTACATATGACCCAGTGTCTCCCTCCGTCTCTCTCTCTCTATATATATTTATATATATATATATATACACGTATCTATCCATATCCTTATATATATTTCTATATATCTATATTTATCATTATATGCATATATTGATCTATATATAATTCTATATTTCACACATCTATATATGTGTGTGTATGTGTGTGTGTGTGTGTGTGTGTGTGTGTGTATGTATGTATATATATATATATATATATATATATATATATATATATATATATATATATACACATACATCTAAACATCCATTGCTGTACATATAGCTGCACATATTGGCACATATACTGCCCACCTTTCATGGTGGGGATGTCAATTATGCAACAGTTGTGAGACACAGTTACGTAATACTGTTGCACAATGTTGTGCAGAATGCATTCTGCTGTCCACAGGCCGTATAGCTGTAGCAGGGCTCACTGCCTGTAGCTCAGTCCCACAGCATTTAATCACCACATGACATATACCGGCACTGCTTGCTGTCTGCAATGCCACACACTACAACCTGCATACATATGTGCACATAACTGGCTTCAACAACATACATATGCCCAGCCTTCACTAACAGTTGCAGTATATCCCTTGCCCTATGCAAATGTGCATGCACATATAGATACGGACTGCTGCCACTTACGGATGATTCACAGTATGTAGAGTACCCTTCAGACGCATCTTTTGGATGTCAGCAAATACATATCTGTTGCATACCTTACCTTTGTATTCCTCACCTCCGTCTGTTGTAGGCATTGTATTTTTTTATTATTATTTATTTATTTTTTTGTTTTTGGTTTCCTCTGCGTGTTGCTGTTTGTTTTCAGTGTCTGTCTCCTACTGCCTGTTTGTATCTGTCTGTCTCTCTCGCTCGTGCTCTCTCTCGCTCTCCCAGTTGTTGCAATGATATTGCATGTGTGGACAGCAGATACAGGCTACTTTTCTAGGTATCTGCACATGTGCATGTGATGGCCTCTGCACCAATTGGTGCCCACCATTTAGTAATTGCATGCAGCCTGCTGTGTGGTAATTGCAGTTCTCACTGTGATTTCAGGACACTGCTATAAAATGATAGGTTAGGTAGGCATAGCCCTTTCAGTTTTGCAAGGTGGGGACCATGCTTGTTTGCTGTGGACACTGTTGTCACAGTCAGAAGGTTGGTATATGTCCTATCTGAAGCTGGGTTGTAGCCAGTGAAATGCATGTTGTACTGAAACCTGACTGTTGCTTCTTCCAGTACACTCTTCTCAGTGTGTAGGTTTACTCACACCTCCTAATGCTAACACTGGATACATGGGAGTATGTACTTTCTTTTCGAATTAGAGAATTAACTGGCATACAACAGTAGTTATTGTAATGTATTCCTATGGCTTTCCTATTTTCCCTTTACATTCACTCATTGTAATGCATGTTATATTTCTTACAGCACCAAGTTATTGTATATCTGCTGTGGCTTAGTGGTACGTCATGCAGACTGGTGAGTACAAGGTGTGGGGTTTGAGACTGACAAGGGTATTTTATTTTGCTGCTGAGCAGTACAAGGGCCCTGTCATACAGAGTGACTAAGGCACTTTTAAGCAGTTGTAAGCAGGTTTGTGCGATGCTTAGCGATGCTAAGCTTAGTTTATTTTATTTTAGCAATACTAAGCTAAGCTTGGCTTAGCTTATCATATCTTAGCAATGCTAAGCTAAGCGCACACATGCGCACACTGGTGCAAACCCGCTTACTACTGTTTACAAGTGCTCACTCCCGCTAACCCCTGCGCTCATTTCTTTGACAGCAAAGTAAATGGGGAGGTAGGAATGTGGTGATAAAGGGTGCAATAAGAGGGGAAGACAGTAGGGAAACCAGATCGGGATGTACAGGATGGGTGTGGAGAAGGTCCATAGCTGCCTATTTCTTTACCAGCAACAGCTGTACATATGCAATACATTAGGAGGAATATTTTAAACCTTCCACCCCTGAAAGAGGGGTGAGGACAACTAAGTATGTTGTACTACCAATTATGAATATCAGGCACATGCACTGTTTGTGAACTGCTATACTGTCATTAGTATGTTACTCACTTCTGAACAGTTTGTGGTTTGTTTGTGTTGACATTAGCACAGTCTGCTCAGGACAACTGGACATATTTCACTACTGTGTCTGCCTACCTACACCCTTGGTTGTGCCTGACTGCACTGGTATATAGTACCTTTGGGTAGAGGTGCAGAACTGCAGAGTGCATTATTTATTATTGTGTGATGTTTATCTTGCTGAACATGCAGAGTTGCTGTGTACCTGTAAGTCTATAAAGGCTAGTAATCTGAGTAGCTCCCATTTGTGGAGATATCCAGATGGTAGACAGAGGTTAGCCTGGTATTCATTGACTGTGCACCACACCAGTCTTTTCAGCACCTGAACAATGCATTGTCACAGGTGGTTGCTAGCAGTACATGGCTACATCCTTTGATATTTCTGTGTTGTACTCCTACATAAGGGCATGTTTGTGGAATTCATTCTACAGCTATTCGCAGAGTGTGTAGCAGCAGACAGGCTGATATGCTTGTGTGTTTCTGACTCTTCCAGGCCTCAGATACTCTCAGGTATATATTTGAACAGCCTGAGGGAAAGGTACATATCAGTGGGATACACCTGTGATATATTTCAGATATTTTGCATTTGCGACTTTGGGGGATTCTGAGCATATGTATTACTACACCTTTTCTGACGTGCAAGCAGTGTCTACTCTCACTTATTGACATTTATCATTAAGTGGGATTCCCCACCTTTCTGTCTACTGTTACTACTTTTCACAGGGAGTCTGAGGGGCACAGCTAACATTTGTTTGCAAATCAGGGACATCCCTGTAAACCAGTCACAGTTGGGAGGTCTGGCCTCTGACCTATTCAAATATGCCAGTGTTTATCCTGCTCTGATACTGTGTAGGGTTTGTAAGGTGCTACTGTAACATTATTCCATACTAGCATGGCTGGTTCTCTTTTCACAGTCATGTCATGCAATTCCACAACACTTGCTGATTAAGGGCCACAGAACATGATTTGTGTTGTGCCATTCCTATTCTCCCTTTACATTCACTCATTGTAATACAGGATATATTTATTTCAGCACCAAGTTATTGTATATCTGCTGTGGTGTAGTGGTACTTCATGCAAACTGGTGAGCCCAAGGTCTGGGGTTCAAGACTGACAGGTGTATTTTATTTTGCTGCTAAGCAATACAAGGGCCCTGTCATACAGAGTGACTAAGGCACTTTTAAGCAGTTGTAAGCAGGTTTGTGTGATGCTTAGCGATGCTTAGCTAAGCGCACACAAGCTCACACTCGTGCACCCCTGCTAACTACTGCTTAAAAGTGCTTACTCCCGCTAACCCCCGCGCTAATTTCTTTGAAAGTAAAGAAAATGGGGAGATAGCAAAGTGGTGTAAAGGGGGTATAAAGAGGGAAAGACAGTAGGGAAACAAGCTGGCATGTGCAGGAAGGGTGTAGGGAAGGCCCATAGCTGCCCATTTCTTTACCAGCAACAGCTGTGCATATGTTTGTAATTTGGTATGAAATTTGCAACCTTCCACCCCTGAGAGAGGGGTGAGGACAACATAGTATGTTGGTACTGCCAATTATAATTATCAGTTTACATGTCCGGCGGACATGTGTGCGAAATGGGCAGTTATGTATGGGGCGTAATTTTTTTTGTGGGAACAGATTGCCCTTTTTTTTATTTTTTTTTTTAGGTGAGAGTGGAATGTGAGGTAGGGGATGTAGGTATATTTGGGGAGGTAGGCTGGGGAGGTAAACAGACAAGACAAACAAGACACATACAGGGGTGGAATTTGACACATGGGGTGGGTGAACACAATTGACGGGGAAGGTTGTTTGGAAATCGCAAGCCCATGAGCCCACAGATGGTAACAGTGGAACTGAGAACCCCACCCATGGGCAGTCACCACTGCACCTTCACAGCCCCGAAGGTGGCTGTGCTGGGGGCTGAGTAGGACGGGCAGGCTCACCCGAGAGATGCGCCACTCTCACCTCAAGCTGGCGTAGGGGATCAGCGACTGAACCCTACGCACCACAGCCCGGACCCTTCGAAGGGTGACAGGTGGCTCTTCTCTGCCCACGCTTGCACGGGGGGGGGGTGAGCCCCATCCCCTGCTGTGCTTCCACCCGAAGGTGGCACAGGAGCAACGGAGGAGGAGAGCCCGGGCTGGGCACCAGACCTGCTGGTGCCAGGTGCACTCGCTGGCTGAGGAGGGACAGGTGGGTCCGCTGGGACCGGCCTTCCCATACGTTCTGTGATTAGGTGTGTTTAATTACAACATAAGCAAAACAGCATTCCAGATTAGTTGTAACAGCATGCAATAATATTCCCATTAACCCAACACACCAAGGGTACAACAGTTGAACAGCAAGCATAACTCATGCATATATTGAACCACGGTGGTTATTCCAACAGCATGCAGGGATGTTTGGTAGCAACAGGCCACCATGATTGTGGTGTTTAAACAGGGCACATGCAGCAACATGAATGCAAATATTTATAGAGCAATAGGACATATGTCCCAACAAATATTTAAGATTACACATACCCATTGAGGTGTGGAATTGCATGGTTTATGCACATACAGTAGGGTGTAGAAAAAACCTCAGTTAACATCTTATAATGACCTTTTAGTCTACACTATGTTCCTAGTGACTACAAGTGTATATCCCCTACCTGTATTACACTTGCCACCATACGTTAGGTTGTGTCATGGGTTTGGCTAGTTCAATATATGCCTGACCTATATCTGACATACTAACTGTCCAGGATGCAGATGTTACTGCTACATATTTCTTGATTGCATATATATTTCTTTATCTACATATCTGGGATGTTTTCACATGACATTTTCACTTTGATTTGTACAGAACCCTTCATTTCTTGACACACACTCACATTTCTGGGGAAAAATTACATGCTACACGTGTGCCAGGTTTACTTATTCATGCCAGCCAGTAACTGACTATTGTGGACTGTATATATGTTTCACAGCTACTAGCACTTCCATCACCCACTTTATATGGGACTGCATAACTCTGGGTTGTCAGCACCTTTTCAAACAGTACTGTTTGGATAATGCAAGGGTACAATAACATTTCAGACTCTGTGACACAGACACACTCTGGGTTTTAGACCTTTATTAATGACATTGCACACTTTTCCACAGGCTCACTCATTTATTTGTTTTAACGGTGTATAGGGCAGACATGTTCAAGACATATTATACCTTTATTAATAGGTTAGAACAATCTTTTTTCCGGCTCACTCACTTATGTTATATGACAGTGCCTGCAGAGATATTATTCCAGACATATGTTACCTTTCTTAATGGGTTACTACACTCTTTTTCTGCCTCTCTGACGTTTTTATCTGACAGTACATGCAGCGGATTTATTCAGGCAATTTTATGGCTGGTTATTGGACTACAACACTTTCTTTCATGCTCTCTCCCATATTTTATAGAACAGTACATGCAGAATAATCACTAACCTGCCTGGTGGCACAGCCTTAGCAGCCCATCAGCATAGGCTTGCTGATTCGTAGCACGGTCAGCTGCAGCTGTAAAGTAAATGAAGGGATATTGAGACATACCTATCTGTTATACATACTCCATTATCAATCATTATCAATTCTTACATACTGCATTCCATGGCTACATACTCAGTTGTGGGGCATCCCGCATCCCACGGGCCTCCTGTATCCACTGGTTCAGGCAGTCCTGCTTTCGTTTCTTCATGTCTGCATGGTGGTGACGGACCTGCTCACCAGTCCGAGGAATGCCTGTGGCACTGGTAAGGTCACGAGCTAACCAGTTCCAAGCCTCTGCCTTGTACTCAGTCCCTTGGAACTGGCCCTGCAGGAGTCTTGTCTCATGATGGTGGACAAGGAGCCCAACCATGTATTTGGACTCCTCGATGCCCCAACATTGCGCTCTGAAGTGTGTTCCCTCTCCGACACCAGACATTCTAACTGCAGATGTGAGCTACAATCAGTTATGGCGTGTATTCCCACCTGTGGGGCTTAAATATGCTGCATTTCCCGCACTTTTTTGTGATTGGCCGTTTTGTAAAATTCTCGGCTGACTGCAGACCTGCTTAGTAATGGTTAAACTATCATTCGTAAGTATATGAATGTTAACAGTGGATGTTTCCCCTATGTTGTCATGGCTTAGTGGTTCTGTACTTTGCTTCTGATGCACAGAGTCCTGGGTTCGAACCTTGTCATTCTTTTATTTTAATACTGTCTAGACAGGCTAGGGGGTGTGGCTGCGTTTAAGCAACTTAGCTCTACGTTGCTCCCCGGTGCCCAGGTTGGCGCGGCGCGCATGTCCACGCAAACATTGCGCGGGGTAAAGCGCTGTTAAACTATGGGCACCTCTGCTTAGTTGCTTAACGGCAGGCTGTTATATATCTAGATCCTTTAAAAATATATATTTTGTTCACTGATACATTGGCCATTTCACTGCTTTTAATAATATTTTCATCATATATATGTCTGGTATTATTTCAAATACTGCTTTAAAACATAAATAAGAAGGAGAGTGGTGGGACTCTAACCGTGAAAGCCTCCTCTTTGTGCATATGCTCTACCATTACGCTATTGCAATTTGGTGTGATTTGCATAAACATTCTTTCTTATGTTCTTCCATGTCGGAATTGCTAACTATAGCTAAGCAATGGGCACACCCGTGCACATACGCGCAACTGCGGGCAGCTATATCGTGGATTTTAAAAAAATAAATAAATATTTTACTTTTTATAACTTTGATGGGGGTTTACAGTGTCAGGGAGTGTGGTGTTGGGTGCAAGTACATTTGAGCGAACTCGCTCTTGTGTGTTGACATTTTGCTTTTACTACACTTGCAGGGGGGAGGACATTTAGACTGCTCGGCAGTCGGACACGCCCCCTGCTTTCATACTCTGTCCGTGTAAGAGTTACGGTTGAGTCAGCGTGCCCTCATGAGTATTCATGGCACGCTGATGTCATACCGTTCAACTGCAGCCTCCGAGTAAGACTTAAGTCTTACACGGAGGATTCGTGAATCCGGGGGACAGTGTATATAACTGAAAGTCAGGCTATTGTAAATATTGTATATAGTTGTTTAAAATATTTAAAAATATTATGTAAATGTTATTTTAATTGAAAATAAAAATATTTGAGGAAAATGAGGATTTACAGGATTTAATGCATTCTGCTGAACAGGTTGGAAAACATACTTTGCAATGTGGTTTTGATTCACTAGAGGCATCTTGCAGGGCTGCTGTCACTGGGTCTGTACTTGGGAAGGCATGCTTGGCTTAAGGAGCAATCTTTGCCACATCATGTTTAAAGCTAAATTGCTGAATGCTCCCTTAAATCAAGACCACCTGTTTGGCAACAAAGCAGAAGTTCTTAAAAAGATGGAGGAAAAAGCTAAATCTATACAGCTTCCAAGGTTTAGTAGACATTGGCCCTCTAAGAATTCGTCTTTTCCTGCCTCTTCCAGGCTTTCTCAGTCCAAACCCAGAACCAGCAGAACACCCAGGCTGCAGTCCCAGGGTACGCACAGGACTAAGCAGTGGTGGGGCTCCCATTTCCAAATCAGGGAGTAGTAAGACTCCCCCTATGGTAAACTGTCTCAATGACTTAACTTTAAAACTTCCAGACACTTCTCAACTGACTGCTGTTTTAGGGGGAAAGATTGCTCTACATTCAAAAAAACTAGGAACTCATTACCCCGGACAAATGGGTTTTAAATATAGTTTCCCAAGGATACAGATTACACTTCACACGTTACCAACCCCAAACGGTTGGCCAGATCTACCCCCAGATCAGTGGGCAGAGGCTCAAAAGCAAGTAGTCTCTCTCTTAAGCATAAAAGCTATTCAAACTATTCCAGAAGAGGAAAAGGGACAAGGTTTCTACTCAAGACTTTTCCTGGTACCCAGAAAAGACAAATCATGGCATCCTAGCCTGGACCTTTCTATCTTAAACACCTTTTTGGTGATTCCAAAATTCAGGATGCTAACTCTTCACCATTTACTTCCTGTGCTAGGCAAAGATGCCTGGTTGGCAACACTGGATTTAAAGGAAGCCTACCTGCACATCCCAGTCGGGGAATTGTGCAGAAGATACCTATGCTTCAAAGCAGGCTACATGCACTATCAGTTCTCTGCACTGCCCTTTGGCTTATCTACTGCGCCCAGGGTATTCACAAAGTGCCTAGCTCCAGTCATTGCATTTTGCAGGCAAAGAAATATTCAGATATACCCATACCTGGGTGGTTGTCTAATTCAGGCAGAAAGCCAGGACATACTCTTGAATCATCTGGCATTTGTACAAAAGCTGCTAACTTGGCTGAGTACACCATAAACGAAAATAAATCCCATCTGGTGCCCTGTCAACAAATTATATTCCTGGGAGCAAACTTGAACACAACTTCCCAGATGGCTTTCCTCACGCCAGAGAAACAAATCTGACAACTTACTTCAAACTAATGGCCACAAAAACCCTGCTCTCTGCAAGGCAAATACTGCAAGCCTTGGGGTTCATGGCCTCCTGCATTCTACTAATTCCATATGTAAGACTACATATGCGGAAACTACAATGGTATCTAAAAAGCCTATGGTGTCAGCATTCTCAGGATCTAGAAGCAATGATTCCTATCATACCTTACCTACGGTTAGAGTTACTTTGGTGGGCAGATGCCTACCACCAAAACAAGGGACTACCATTCACTCTACCCCCTGCCACCCAAACCCTAACAAACGCATCAGACTATGCATGGGGAGCTCATCTGGCAGGGAAGTGCAGTCAGGGCAAATTGAACCCAAGTCAAATGCACCTGCATATAAATCAAAAAGAAATGTTAGCTGTACAGAATGCTCTGACAGCCTTCAAGGACCACATTCTTCCAGGACAATTAATGGTAAAGACGGACAACACCACTGTTATGTGGTACATAAACAAGCAGGGGGTTACCCATTCTTACACCCCTCTGCAGACTCGCCATGGCTCTGTGGAACAAAGCCTTGAGCTACCAAGCGCATCTACAGGCTCAATTCCTGCCAGGAAAACTAAATACACTGGCAGACGAATTAAGCAGAAATCTCATGGACCCACACGAGTGGAAACTGGAAACAAAGACTTTCAACATGTTGCT